>NC_134483.1:129473396-129718396 GCF_040206685.1 Ascaphus truei
AAAAAAAAAAAAAAAAAAATTAAAATTTTTTTTTATTTTTTATTTTTTATTTTTTTTTTGCACACTGCACACACTGCACACACTCACTGCACACACTCACTGCACACACACTGCTCATTGCTCACACTCCCACACTGCACACACACTGCTCATTGCTCACACTGACACACTGCACACACACTGACACACTGCACACTGCACACTGCACACTGCACACACACTGCTCATTGCTCACACTGCACACACTGACACACTGCACACACTGCACACACACTGACACTGCACACACTCATTGCTCACACTGCACACACTGACACACTGCACACACACTGCACACTGCACACACACTGCTCATTGCTCACACTGCACACACTGACACACTGCACACACTGACACACTGCACACACACTGCACACACACTGCACACTGCACACACACTGCACACACTGACACTGCACACACACTGCACACACACTGCACACACACTGCTCATTGGACACACTGCACACACACTGCTCATTGCTCACACTGCACACACTGACACTGCACACACACTGCACACACACTGCACACTGCACACACACTGCTCATTGCTCACACTGACACACTGCACACACACTGTACACTGCACACACACTCCTCATTGCTCACACTGCACACACTGACACACTGCACACACACTGCACACACACTTACAGACACTCACAGACACTCACACACACTCACGCACACTCACACACACTCACGCACACTCACAGACACTCACAGACACTTACACACACTTACACACACTTAGACACTCACAGACACTCACACACACTCACACACACTTACACACACTTACACACACTTACACACACTTACACACACTCACGCACACATTCAGACACTTACACACACTCACAGACACTTACACACACTTAGACACTCACAGACACTCACACACACTCACACACACTTACACACACTCACACACACTTACACACACACTCAGACACTTACACACACTCACAGACACTTACACACACTCACACCCACATACACACACCCATATACACACATACACTTTCTCTCCCATATATACATACACACACACACTCTCTCACTCTACACAGACGGGGGGTGGGGTCGGAGCAGAGGAAAGGCCGCGACCAGCACCACCACCCGCTCCCCCCCCTCCTCCCGCGCAGGCAGCGGGAGCGCCAGGGACAGCGGTGGGGAGAAGAAACCCCCCCGCTACCACCTCCATGCAGGCAGCGGGATCTGAGGTAAGCGGCGACCTGAGGGACATCCCCGCTCCCATCTCCTGCCCCGCGGCCTGTCCCGCGGTGACAGGGGGAAGCGGGGACAGGAGGGACATCCCCGCTCCCATCTCCTGCCCCGCGGCCTGTCCCGCGGTGACAGGGGGAAGCGGGGACAGGAGGGACATCCCCGCTCCCATCTCCTGCCCCGCGGCCTGTCCCGCGGTGACAGGGGGAAGCGGGGACAGGAGGGACATCCCCGCTCCCATCTCCTGCCCCGCGGCCTGTCCCGCGGTGACAGGGGGAAGCGGGGAGCGGAGGGACATGCCCGCTCCCATCTCCTGTCCCGCGGGATGAATATGCGCTAAAGCGCGGCGGCCATTTTTTTTTCTCGCGACCCCGTTAGTAACGCGGTGGTCTCGGGGTGGACCCCGAGACCCGCGTTATAACGGGGTTTAGCTGTATATACACACACACACACACACACACACACACACAAAAAATATGTATATACACAGACACACACGCATTAAAATACATTTTTCTCAGGATCACCAATTTTGTTTGCTGTATCCCAATGACAAGGTAAAGCTGTTCACTCCGATAATTAGGTAAGGGCAAAAGATATATAAAAAAATCCATAAGGACAGTAAAACACAACTTAACGTTAAGGTCATATTTACAAACTTTAACATTTTACTTTAGGCATAATTCATCCACCGTTTCGGACATATAATTAGTATTCGTTCGCTTTAGTACCTCTTGAAATCCTTGCTAAAAAAAAAAGTTTGAGAGAAATTCCAAGCAATTAATTAAAAAAAAAAAGTTGCATCTGTTGTAAAGAAGGCAACACAAGCATCTACATATTGCAGTTATGAATAATACTAGTTACAAAAAGAAAATACATGTACTGTACACTGTACACTGCACACACACTCCTCATTGCTCACACTGCACACACTGACACACTGCACACACACTGCACACACACTTACAGACACTCACAGACACTCACACACACTCACGCACACTCACACACACTCACGCACACTCACACACACCCACGCACACTCACAGACACTTACACACACTTAGACACTCACAGACAGTCACACACACTCACACACACTTACACACACTTACACACACACTCAGACACTTACACACACTCACAGACACTTACACACACTTAGACACTCACAGACACTCACAGACACTCACACACACTCACACACACTTACACACACTTACACACACACTCAGACACTTACACACACTCACAGACACTTACACACACACACTCAGACACTTACACACACTCACAGACACTTACACACACTCACACCCACATACACACACCCATATACACACATACACTTTCTCTCCCATATATACATACACACACACACTCTCTCACTCTACACAGACGGGGGGTGGGGTCGGAGCAGAGGAAAGGCCGCGACCAGCACCACCACCCGCTCCCCCCCTCCTCCCGCACAGGCAGCGGGAGCGCCAGGGACAGCGGTGGGGAGAAGAAACCCCCCACTACCACCTCCATGCAGGCAGCGGGATCTGAGGTAAGCGGCGACCTGAGGGACATTCCCGCTCCCATCTCCTGCCCCGCGGCCTGTCCCGCGGTGACAGGGGGAAGCGGGGACAGGAGGGACATCCCCGCTCCCATCTCCTGCCCCGCGGCCTGTCCCGCGGTGACAGGGGGAAGCGGGGACAGGAGGGACATCCCCGCTCCCATCTCCTGCCCCGCGGCCTGTCCCGCGGTGACAGGGGGAAGCGGGGACAGGAGGGACATCCCCGCTCCCATCTCCTGCCCCGCGGCCTGTCCCGCGGTGACAGGGGGAAGCGGGGACAGGAGGGACATCCCCGCTCCCATCTCCTGCCCCGCGGCCTGTCCCGCGGTGACAGGGGGAAGCGGGGAGCGGAGGGACATGCCCGCTCCCATCTCCTGTCCCGCGGGATGAATATGCGCTAAAGCGCGGCGGCCATTTTTTTTTCTCGCGACCCCGTTAGTAACGCGGTGGTCTCGGGGTGGACCCCGAGACCCGCGTTATAACGGGGTTTAGCTGTATATACACACACACACACACACACACACACACATAAAAAAAATATGTATATACACAGACACACACGCATTAAAATACATTTTTCTCAGGATCACCAATTTTGTTTGCTGTATCCCAATGACAAGGTAAAGCTGTTCACTCCGATAATTAGGTAAGGGCAAAAGATATATAAAAAAATCCATAAGGACAGTAAAACACAACTTAACGTTAAGGTCATATTTACAAACTTTAACATTTTACTTTAGGCATAATTCATCCACCGTTTCGGACATATAATTAGTATTCGTTCGCTTTAGTACCTCTTGAAATCCTTGCTAAAAAAAAAAAAAGTTTGAGAGAAATTCCAAGCAATTAATTAAAAAAAAAAAGTTGCATCTGTTGTAAAGAAGGCAACACAAGCATCTACATATTGCAGTTATGAATAATACTAGTTACAAAAAGAAAATACATGTACTGTACTTTCTTATGCAGATTCATGCAGACGACATTGAGCATTAAATACAACAAGCCGCAAGCTTCCAACGGGGGCGCTCAGCGATTTCCGTACATTTACCATTCCCCATTTTATTCACACTGATCTTATCACAAAATATAACCGACAGTTTAAGAGTCATTAAGTTAATGACTTAACGAGATCTTAACGAGACATTGAGTGCCAGCGGGGATCTTCAAAGCTCAGTAACAATGAGTTAAGCGCGGTTTTCAGTGGTAAATTTACATATGTCATAGCCAAAAGGTGGCGTTACTCACATCCAGACCCAGAAATAGGTATTTTACAGGGTCTGGATGTGTGTTAAGACAACAGTTCGGTACGATTTTACAACCGTATTGTTATTTATAGGGTTATTTTTCTCTTCCCTTTTTTTTTTTTTTTTTAAACTTTAAACACCTATTCAGGTTTCACATTGAGCAGCAGCCATCTTTGGGTAAGACAGACATGCCATGTTATCTGAAGCGAACGCAAGGCAGTGTGTTAACTTCACATGGTGTTGAGTCTACGTATGCTAGCGTCATCCATGTGCATAGCACTTCACAGCAGTAATATGCGTTACATAATAATACAACACACAATGGGAATAAGCGCTTCAGACATAAAACAATAGGAAAATGAGTCTCCCTGCCCCGAAGAGCTTACAATCTAAGTATGCTTATGCAAGGATCACCAACGGTTGTTTGTTTTGCATATATTTAGCTTTGTGGAAAGCCGTTAGACTCAGGGAAGCTAATGAATGTTACCTAATTGGTAAAGTCACGTTAGTAGCCCAGATGTAACGGAGCTTTCTGGATTTACCCATCAGGGCAATAATTTAGAAGACGTAACTCAAGGAGATATTTCCAGAATGTCTTTAGAATTCTGCAGCATAACACCCGACATGAGACATACTGTAGAAATTACATGAACATTTAAGACTAAAATCAACATGCTCATCTTTCAAGCAAAATATCTTAGATTCCTGTATTAAATAACACAAAGCTAAAAACTCTTGTATAAACTTGCATTTCACATTTCTAGAAACCCTATTGGTCCTGGAGAAAATGTAGATCTGTACAAGGTTGTGAGAACTTTGAATAGACCAACATGAGAGCCCTCTGTAGATTACATTATAGAGTACAGTTTCATCGTTTGGGTACTGAAATTGTAAGGATAGCAGGGACCAAGGATAGCCAGAGTGCAACACCTGGTAACTGATAAATGTAATTATTTAAAAATAGTGCACTTTCATTCTCCCATGATGGCCACCTGCTGAAGTTCTGCATTTGGGATAATCAGGAACAGTGATCTTTTATTAACTTGTTAGCAGTTTCCATTTGGAGGCCATTCTAAGCTCCAAAACAATGGAGGTGAATATCTGCTGAACTGGTGGCTCTCAGTGAAAAGACAGCAACTGTTCAGTACTGCACTGAAAACCCTCTGTCTATATGAAACCAATAAATAAAACTAATCAAGCAAGGAAACCGCAAGAGATTACGTCACAGCTTCCTACTGGCCTGCAGGACGCGGGACATTTAAATTCGCCATTACCGGTATGTTAGCCACAACAAGGCCAGTTGGAGCTGCTACCTGCAGTGAAACCGGCACACCCTACGGTTGCAGGTAACTTGTTAAGCAGGGGGTCCCCCAAGCTGAAACGTAATGTAGTTGAGGTTTTGAGACCCCTGCTTCAATCCTATAACTAACTAAAAAATTAAAACAAAGCTAGAAAAGTGCTGGTATAAAAAAACAAACAAACAAAACAAAAACACAACAATTTAGTTGTATTTTCCTATTCCAGCCCCAACAACATCCAGGAGTGGAGGAGTTACTGATAAAGTGAAGAAAGATGGAACACAATGATTTCTATGCAAGACACTGAGAAATAGTTAAGTTTCAAATGATTCATCACAAAACAATATAAGCTCAAAAATCCATATGTATGCTTTACAGTGCTATTGATTGTGGTGCTTTGGCCATCACATGGTCATGGGAGTAATCTAGTATAACCTTATTAATTATTACTAAATTCCATGCTGATCTTTAGAACACAACTCTAGTATTTACTGGTCAACGTGTGAAAGCTCCTTTCAGGGAGATTTGGGATACAAATGGTCATATGTTCTAGTACAGAAGGGCCACAGGCTTATCGCAAGTTCCTTTTTGATGCATTGAAAGACTTAAAAAATATTGTATTTCAACATTTTGCAAGCATTTACAACATCTGTCCTATATGCATTTGAATGGTCTTAAGTTACAAATTAGTTGCAGTGTGAAAAAATTGCACTTCGCTACTTGAGCAACTAGTCTGAAATTATCAAGAGCAGAGTCCAAGGGCCAAATCAAGGCACTTCTAGCCCGCAAGCAGCCAGTTAAAGAGCCGTACTGCAGTGCCTTAATGCAAGTACAGTATAGGGTTACACAAGGTCAATACAACATGAACTGTAGCAAACAAACACAGTGCGAGAGGAGAATTCCTTAATCTAAAAACCAAAATTGACTCTTCTCCATTCCATAAGAAATTCCAAGGAAAAGCTTCAAGTGGACAAAAATATAAAATACTTGAATCAGACAGAATGTTTAGGAGCCAGCATTGTTAGGCACAGGTGGAGGCTCCTCCCTATCCGTCTGTATATCTGCGTCACGGTGTGTGTGTTTTCACCAAGTCTTCCAGATAAGGGGAGCGCAAGGTTTTCACAGAGTGGATATATGAAAAAAAGCATGTATACAATGTGAAGCCAATAAAAGGTGCTAGTGGAAAGTGAATCTAAAAAGTATTCAACTCACAAATTCCCATTGTGTGGCATGTCAGAGATCCAATCTCTCTCTGACGGGAGCAAAGATGTAGTTCCCTTAATCAGTGACCAATGGATGTAGCGGTTTTCTTCCAGTGAATCTCGAAATCAGAAGAGACTCACTATAGTATGTCTACAGTTGTATTGAGGAATCAAAAACATACAAATGTAGCACTCACATTTTGCACAATTGCAATGCGCATTAGCAGGGCTCGACAAATGCACTCGCCCTTTTCCCACTGTTTAGTCTTACCGGCGGCTAGGTGCGGTGTCTACCGGCATTCTCCTGCGTCCCTCCCTCCCTCAAACTCCAGTGTCTCCCCCTGCAAGTCGTGCGAAAATGGCTGCGTGGTGTAAAATGCTGCCACAATAACGGGACGCTAAGTGAAGTCACGTAGCGTCCCATTGTCATGGCAACGCAGTGTCATTTGACGCCGCGCACCCATTTTCAAACTAGTTGCAGGGGGAGACACTGGAGTTTGAGGGAGAGACGCAGTAGAATGCCGGGAGACGTCGCACCACGCAACAGCCCCCCGCCACCAGTAAGACTCACCAGCGGGTAAAGTGAGGGTGGGTGAGAAAGGGAGGGGAGTTACAATAAGACCAAAAAATTTTTTTAGGGGGAGGGCGAGTGTCATTTTTTCTAAAATTTGTCGAGTCCTGCGTAATGGTTCTAGGGGAGATCCCAGATGTGTCTCGCCGGTTCCTGCCCTCTCGGTCACCACTTCCATGTTCTGACGTCACTACTAGCGTCACTTCCGGTGACGTCTGGTGTGTGGGCAGAAGAAGCTGGGCTCGAATCTCTCGGCTACCAGGACTCTGAGTTCCCATAGTTTAGCTCAAGAAAACGATTCAACACGTTTCACCGGAGCTTCCTGAGGAATCTACACTGTGTGTGCACGTCAGTATGTATCTGTGACACACACCCTCTCTCTGACACAGACATCTCCCCCTGCCAGTGTGTATTGAGTGCAGGGGCGGTCAGCGTACAGAAGGTCTCCAGCTAGCTCTGACCCCAGGCCTCCCACAGCTTTTGCCTACTGCACTGATGCTTTTCCTCTCCCCCCTGTCAATCACCGCTGCTGCTGGTCCCAGCACGCCAGTTCCGGCTTTGATGTTGCTGGGGGGCGTTGTTGCCGATCTCAGAGGTGATTGACAGTTTAGTCAACACTACGCACAGTACAGAGGCCAGGGCAACCAGGCGCCTTGGATATTTCCATCCCTGCCATTAGCATCTTACAAAATGAGCATAACTGTGCCGGTCTAAGGCTACGGCTATAGTCAGCCAAACGGAGCGGAGGTGCGCGCATACATCTATGATCCTCTTTGAGGTTGTCTATAGATGGTGCTACCGCGCATGTCAGACGAAGCTGGCAAAGGCGCGAAATTGGAGACAGAGCCAAGTGATTTTTTGCGCAATGTCATGATCACATGATCTGTCTTCTCCAATCAAAGTGAAGTTACATTTTCAAAGTGACGCCATTTTTCTTTTTTGTATGCCGGTGGTAAACCCACACACAACACCAACACACACAACACAAATACACACAACAAATTAAAGTTACTTTCCAGACCGGGGAAAGTACCACAGTGCTTCAGATGCTGCATTTGAAAAAATGCCGGTGGATCGGGATGTGAGGTACAGTAGTGCAAGTGACGTCCGCGCCGGAATGTCATTGCCACGCCCCCCAATTTGCGCCCGCTGCATACCCTGCAAAGCTAAAAAAAAAAACTAAGGCTTCCGCAAGAGCATTTCAGCGTGTGTGCGCCTCCCCTCCGTTCCGCTCCGTCTGGCTGACTATAGTCGTAGCCTAAGAATGTCTGTATCTGATACACGTTGGATCGTAGATCTTTGGACATTTCATTTAAACAATTTCTATGCAATATCCAAAATTCGGACAGGATGATTTTTAACCTGAACGGAAGTCCCCGTGGGTGATCTGTGGTCTCCCGACCTCCAAGGACCCCCATGTTCCCAAATGGCTGCGGGGTTAGGACTCACTCTAGCGGACATACGTGAAAACGAGAGGTAACTCTCAATGTATTACTTCCTGGTAAAATATTTTATAAATAAATAAATGGTGTCATTGAGAGATCACACTGTGGCTTTCTATTGTTTTAGGGGAAATATGTACAAGTTCAAGAAGAGTTAAACGGTTGAAAGCCAGTAAAATTATTACTTGTGAGCACATTCATATGTCTCAGACAGGTCTGCAACACTGCCATTCCCCATTATCTCCTAGCTGGCATACAGTGCTTCCACTGCAGCCAGGTTGACAGGCAGAATGAATGTAACATGATTCCTGCACTAATGAGGAGTGAGGGTCACGCCACTAACTGCACATTGCTGTTCGCTTCTATCATGAATGACACAGCCATATCTGTTCCTAGCAGAACTAAAAAGAGCAATTCTCCAACACTAGGAAATAAACAGTACGTTAAAGGGGCAGTTAAACTTTGCTTTTTGGCCCGCTATTAGTGTAAACAACTTATCAATGTAATTAATTCTCTTCCTTAGAAAAAGTGTTAAAATCACCCTTAAAGTAATTGTTATATCCTGTGAAAAAAAAATTATTATATTTTAATGGTATTAATCAGCTACATTAAAAAGGTGCAGTTCCCCCTCCTTAGGCTACGGCCCCGGTGTTGGCGCTACACGCGCGCCTGCCAGGCTGGCGGCGCATGCAGCTGTTCCCTGGTCTGTGCAGAGCTGCAGGGGAAAAGACGGGGGAGGGGAAGGGCGTGGTGGGGGGCGCGCCCATGATGTCACCCAGCAGGTCCCCCTCATTGGCTGAACCGCCGGGGTATGTGCGGCCAGCGCTCTGTCGTCAGTTCTGAAAATAGTTTTACTGTCTTCAGAAAAATCTGGCCGCGCAGTGCGGCAGCCAAGGTAGGTAGCGGGACTGGCCCCATTGAGGGGCGGTGCTCGTCCCTGCAGCGCACATCATAGCGCACGCTGCAGCAGGCACCTGGCCTTAGGAAGCAGGGGGCCCTCTGAGCTGAAACGCACTATTACCAGCCCTGGTTTCCAAGATGCGGACCACTTAAGGTAGCGCCAGCACATCTCCATCACGTGAAACAAAATGGCTGCCTAAATCTTGTGCATGAAATGGGAAGCACTACATTTCCTCAGTTCAGTCATCTTAAACAGGACGGGTCCCATTAAATGGCTGATAGGAACTAAAGTCGATCCTCCAGTTCTTCCTTCTTTATCAACCTACCAGCCAAAACTAAGTGCGGACAAAGCCAAGGGAAATGTTTATATCTGACAGAAGGAATCGTCTACAAGTGTCTCCCTGTTTATTTATACTAGTCTAATGAAACTGTAGCACCTGCTATTTAAGTGTACAATTATCTTTTCACTAAAGCAAACATGAATTAAATCAGAGCATCAGCATTTAAATATGTAAGTTAAACATTTTTATTTGACCAACATGGAAGACCAGCTTTCTAGAAAGAATAACACTTTACTGTTCCTAATTTGTGCCTGAGGCATGTCATAAAAATAACAATATTTGTTCATGGAATAAGAGGAATAACATAGCTCGTTAAATAGAAGAAACAATGACAATAAACGGAGGTACATTTTGCAGAGGTTGCAAAATAAAAGCACAGGGTGCAAGCATTTAGCAGAAGGAGACTGTGTGCTATGTGAAGGAGCCGGAATTGTATAGACCAGCGAGCAAGGCGACTAGTTTAATCCTAATTGCTGCAAAATCAGGACTGTGAGGCTGTTCCCCCATTAATTTCACTACAAAATAAACTTTACAGGTAGCAAACCTAGTTGCTTGTTTTATTATTTTTATTTAGCTGGTAATACTTTTCCCCCATATTATTAGGATTTAGAGAATGCTGGCCAGGGTAAGGCTGGCATATTAGGCCGAGTCCATAGAAGGACAGGCCGCGCTGAGCCGTGCGGACGCTCCGCGCTGAGCGCCTGCATCCTCAATGAGGATGCCTTGAGAGGGGGCTCACGCGAGCGTCCGCAGGCATGCTGAGGCACTGGATTTTTCAGGCGACAGCCAAGCTGTTTTTCAGAGAGCTGTCGGCTGAAAACAGCCAATCAGCGCGGAGCAGCGTCAACGTCACGGCGCCGTGACGTCGGCGCTGTGACGTTGACGCGACGCGGGCGATTGGCCCAGCGGCGTCACTGCCCCACCTCCCTCAGTCTCCCCCCTCCTCCGATCGCCTGCATGGGCATGAAATCGCGCAGATTTCAGCAGGCGAGCCTCAGCGTCAGCGCGGTCCAGCCCTGCTTCCCCTTCTATGGCCCCAGCCTTAGGGTTAGGGATAGGGTTAGAGTCAGGCAGGCATTTTTCGTTTCGCTGGATAAATAGCCTCTACTTTCTTTTTAAACGGGATGGGAACCAGGGTGTCCTCGGGACTGAACTGTGCTATTTTCCACTCTGTGTACCCCTTGCTTGCCGATAAGGTACTAGATTTAATTCCTCTCCAGGGCAAACAAAACGGTGGTTTAAATCTCCAGCGTCACCCGTTGCAGCTTCCCATTGACCTGCATAATGCGGGGATTTAAACAACGTTGGCATCTTGACCAGTTAGTATCTGGGAAACCAGGAGGTGCCCGAGCTGAAAATACTGGGATTCAGCTGCAGGGACCCCCTGGTTCTCATCCTTCAAGAAAGAGGGAGGGACGGTTAGGTCGGGGAGATTGCGGCTCAAATCCGCTGATAAGCCAGTGGTTAAAATGCCATTTATGAAAGTATTAATACTGTGCTTCAATTCAAGAAAGCACAATACTTGTAGATATTTTGGAGACGGTGGTAACAGAGCATTGAGAAGAGATGTGCAAATATCTCACAAAGTGCTTCGCTAATGTAGTAGCACATTTGTCATACAAATTGCCTATTATTCGACAGTTCAGCCAGCAATACGCCAAGCATTTTTAACCCAAACTCAAAAACAGGGCTTTTGTTGGAGAGGCATTGAACAGAAATACAGGATACTAGATAGATGAGGCTGTGGTGGGTATAAGATTAAAAAAAAAAGGGGGGGGGAAGAAAGCCTCCCAAAGCACAAATAAAAACAAGTATTTACAGGTCTGCTACAGGACCAAAAAAAAAACAGCTTACACCCCACTGTAACATGGCATATTTAGCTTCCTATCCACTGAGCACACAGATTCTTGTAGGGCTTTAGCCTGATATTACAGTTTGGCTGATGAACAGACCTCTGCAGTCTGCAATACCTTATACATTTGATATGTTCGTTCATAACAAAATAAAGCTATCACAACCTGCATAAATATTACCCTTTTAATGCGGGTACATTTACACTTCCTTTGACATCAGAAGGGGGAAATAATCAGAGGACAGACTAACAGAACATGAAACGCATACTCACAGAGGACAGGTAGGCCCGGTCTGTCACAATTCTCATCAGCAGAGAAAAAGCACCAGGGCCAGAGGAGACTTGGCCTCAGAAAAGACAGCCCTGCGCCTTGTACCAAACCCAGGCAGTATCAGTGTATGAACAGACTTTGACAAGGCTCTCAGATACACAACTCCACCCTCTAAGTGCTAGAAGGGGAGGCTCAGATACACAGGGCAGTGTGGTAGCAAGGGAGGGGAGAGAAATTAGAGAGCTGCTTATCCTGCAGTAGTGCATGACCTTCCCCCTCCTATCCCTGTGCACAGGTCTGCAAGCATCTGCTAGCAAGTCAGAAGCAAAAACAACAAGCCCCATTCCCCCCCCCCCATCCTATCAAATAAAAGTCGTCACTGTTGACTGAGATCAAGTTACGATTACACTTATCTGAATTAATAATAAGTATAGTATTGAACAGTCATACAGTACAACATTGTTACATTTTTATTGAATTGTCCATTCGCCTTATCCTTTTTTAATGCTGTCACCACACGCTCTTTGAACCAGTTTTAAAAATAAAATAAATGAGACAGACATTCTATTTAATATCTACATGAAGGACCTGGCATTCACTTAGGAGGAATCATCAGTCCCTGGATTAATGCTTGGAGATGGTAAGGTTAGTCGCCTGCTCTATGCTGAAGACCTGGTCCTCTTGTACACAACAGAGCAAGCACTGCAGCAAAGTCTAAACAAACTGAAAAACTACTGTAATTCGAGGTGTCTAAAAATAAATAAAAACACCAAAATTATGGTTTTCCAGAAAAAAAAAAAAAAAAACAGAATACGAGCCAACCAATACCAGCTCTACATGAATGGGGAGATCATTGAATAAACAACCAAATACATTTACTTGGGAACAACAATCAGTGCCTCAGGATGCTTCACCCAAGCCATGAAATACCTACACGAAAAGGCAATGCGAGCATATTATGCTACAAAGTCCAGGTTCCAAGACCTGAATCCCCCTGTAAAACTCTGACTCAAGCTATTTGATTGCATTATTAAACCAAGATACAGTTGTGTGAAAAAGAAAGTACATCCTCTTTGAATTCTATGGTGTTACATATCAGGACACAATAACAATCATCTGTTCTTTAGCAGGTCTTAAAATTAGGTAAATACAACCTCAGATGAATAACAACACATGACATATTACACTGTCATGATTTATTTAACAAAAATAAAGCCAAAATGGAGAAGCTATGTGTGAAAAACTAAGTACACCCTTACTGCTTCCATAGGAATTAAGATGCCAAATAGCAGACAGGTGCTGCCAATCAAATGCCTCTGATTAATTGAACATCAGCAAGTGTGACCACCTCTATAAAAGCAGAAGTTTTAGCAGTTTGCTTGTCTGGAGCATTCAGGTGTGTTTTAACACAATGACAAGGAGGAAAGACATCAGCAATGATCTTAGAGAAGCAATTGTTGCTGCCCAATCTGGGAAGGGTTATCAGGCCATTTCTAAACAATTTAAAGTCCATCATTCTACAGTGAGAAAGATTATTTAAAAGTGGAAAACATTCAAGACAGTTGCCAATCTTCCAAGGAGTGGACGTCCCAGCAAATTCACCCCAAGGTCAGACCGTGCAATGCAGTTACATCTCAGACTCTACAGGCCTCAGTTAACATGGTAAATGTTAAAGTTCATGACAGTACAATTAGAAAAAGACTGAACAAGTATGGTTTGTTTGGAAGGGTTGCCAGGAGAAAGCCTTTCTCTCTAAAAAGAACATGGCAGCACGGCTTAGGTTTGCAAAGTTGCATCTGAACAAACCACAAGACTTCTTGAACAATATCCTTTTGGACAGACGTGACCAAAGTGGAGATGTTTGGCCATAATGCACAGCGCCACGTTTGGTTTTCGTCAAACACTGCATATCAGCACAAACACCTCATACCAACTGTCAAGCACGGTGGTGGAGGGGTGATGATTTGGGCTTGTTTTTGCAGCCAAAGGACCTGGGAACCTTGCAGTCATTGGGTCGACCATAACCACCTCTGTATACCAAAGTATTCTAGAGTCAAATATGAGGCCATCTGTCCGACAGCTAAAGCTTGGCCGAAATTGGGTCATGCAACAGGACAATGATCCCAAGCACACCAGCAAATCTATAACAGAATGGCTGAAAAAGAAAAGAATCAAGGTGTTGCAACGGCCCAGTCAAAGCCAAGACCTCAACCCGATTGAAATGCTGTGGCGGGGCCTTAAGATAGCTGTGAATAAACAAATGCCCACAAACCTCAATGAACTGAAGCAACGTTGTAAAGAGTAGTGGGTCAAAATTCCTCCACAACGATGTGAGAGACTGATACAGAAAACGATTACTTCTAGTTATTGCTGCTAAAGGTGGTTCTACAAGCTATTGAATCATAAGGTGTACTTAGTTTTTCACACATGGCTTCTCCATTTTGGCTTTATTTTTGATAAATAAATCCTGACATGGTGTAATATGTCATGTGTTGTTGTTCAAATTTTAAGACCTGCTAAGGAACAGGTCCTGATATGTAAAACCATAGAATTGAAAGATGGTGTACTTTATTTTTCACACCACTGTATATGGCAGTGACGTCTGGAGCACCAGCCAGAACCAAAATTACACCAAGTGGAATGCTAGACCAACAGAAAGCCTGCACTTATTAATCTGCACACAAGTATTGAAGAAATATATATAATATATAATATATATACAGTGGTCGACAAATCACCAAAAAATCTACTCGCCGGACAAAAAAAATCTACTCGCCAGCTAGTACCACACGTGTGCTGCTTGGGCCAATAGGAGCTCGCCACGATGTTAAATCCACTCGCCCGGGGCGTGCAAATGTACAGGTTTGTCGAACACTATATATATATATATATATATATATATAGTGTTCGACAATCCTATACATTTACATGCCCGGGGCGGGTGGATTTAATCCCCGGGCGAGTAAATATTGGCCCATGCAGAACACATGTTTGTTTTTTTAAATTTCCCCCGCTCGCGCTGCTGTTTTTCCCGCGCTCGCGCTGAAACAACAAAAAAAAAACTCCCCCTACCTGCCAGCTGATTGGCGCGCGCTCCCAGGCTTTGTGGGCGCGCGGCCAGGCTCTATATGAGCCCACCCCCAACGAACGGCCATTTTTTCTACCAGGGGATCTGTTGGAGAGTACGAGAGTAAGTACTCTCCAATCCTCCATCCCCTCTGCTCCTTCCCTGCCTCCTGCAGTTCCCCCTTACTCCCCGCTTCCCCCCGGAGATGGTAGCGTGGGTGTTCCCCCTTCTCTCCCCGGCACCCGCTTATCCCGGCTTCCCACGCGGGACGGAGGTGCCCCCCCTTCTCTCCCCCCCCCCGGCTTCCCGCGCGGGACGGAGGTGTGTCCCCCCTTCTCCCCCCCCCCCCCGGCTTCCCGCGCCACTTCCCGCGTTCCCCTGGTGATGGTACTGGGGGTGTTCCCCGCTTACCCCGGCTTCCCGCGCGGGACGGATGTGTGTCCCCCCCCCCTTCTCCCTCCCCGGCTTCCCGCGCCACTTCCTGATCCCCACGCGGGGCTGGTTGAGGGTGTTCCCCGCTTACCCCGGCTTCCCGCGCGGGACGGAGGTGTGTCCCCGGCTTCCCGCGTGGGGCGGAGGTGTCCCTCCCTTCTCGCGATACCCGTGCGGGGCTGCTTGGGAGTTTTCCCCGCTTACCCCGGCTTCCCGCACCACTTCCTGATCCCCGCGCGGGGCTGGAGATGGTCGGGGGGGGGGGCGAGCGGAGCAGTGGTGGTGGTGTTCGGTCGCGCAGCCTTTCCTCTTTTTCCCCCTGTCGTGTGTGTGTGTATATATGCATACATGGGAGAGTGTGTGTGTGTATGCATGCATGGGAGTGTGTGTGTGTGTGTGTGTGTGTGTGTGTGTATGCATGGGAGAATGTGCGTGCATGCATGGGAGAGTGTGCGTGCATGCATGGGAGAGTGTGTGTGGGTAGGATACCAGAAGTGTCCCGTCACCCCGTCACCCCACCAGTCAGTCGCCCCACCCCACCAGTCAGTCGCCCCAGTCAGTCGCCCCAGTCAGTCGCCCTGTCACCCCAGTCAGTCACCCCGTCGCCCCAGTCAGTCACCCCACCTCTCTCTCTGTGTATCACCGACACTCTGTGTGTGTCACCCAACCGTTCTCCCCTCTGTGTCTCTCCACTCTCTCTCTCCCCCCCACACTCTCTCTCTCTCTCTCTCCCCCACACTCTCTCTCTCTCCCCCACACTCTCTCTCTCTCCCCCACACTCTCTCTCTCTCCCCCACACTCTCTCTCTCTCTCCCCCACACTCTCTCTCTCTCTCTCCCCCACACTCTCTCTCTCTCTCTCCCCCACACTCTCTCTCTCTCTCTCCCCCACACTCTCTCTCTCTCTCTCCCCCACACTCTCTCTCTCCCCCACACTCTCTCTCTCTCTCTCCCCCACACTCTCTCTCTCTCTCCCCCACACACTCTCTCTCTCTCTCCCCCACACTCTCTCTCTCTCTCTCCCACACTCTCTCTCTCCCACACTCTCTCTCTCTCTCTCTCTCCCCCACACTCTCTCTCTCTCTCTCTCTCCCCCACACTCTCTCTCTCTCTCTCTCCCCCCACACTCTCTCTCTCTCTCTCCCCCACACTCTCTCTCTCTCTCTCTCCCCCACACTCTCTCTCTCTCTCTCTCCCCCACACTCTCTCTCTCTCTCTCTCCCCCACACTCTCTCTCTCTCTCTCTCCCCCACACTCTCTCTCTCTCTCTCTCCCCCACACTCTCTCTCTCTCTCTCTCCCCCACACTCTCTCTCTCTCTCTCTCCCCCACACTCTCTCTCTCTCTCTCTCCCCCACACTCTCTCTCTCTCTCTCTCCCCCACACTCTCTCTCTCTCTCTCTCCCCCACACTCTCTCTCTCTCTCTCTCCCCCACACTCTCTCTCTCTCTCTCTCCCCCACACTCTCTCTCTCTCTCTCTCCCCCACACTCTCTCTCTCTCTCTCTCCCCCACACTCTCTCTCTCTCTCTCTCCCCCACACTCTCTCTCTCTCTCTCTCCCCCACACTCTCTCTCTCTCTCTCTCCCCCACACTCTCTCTCTCTCTCTCTCCCCCACACTCTCTCTCTCTCTCTCTCCCCCACACTCTCTCTCTCTCTCTCTCCCCCACACTCTCTCTCTCTCTCTCTCCCCCACACTCTCTCTCTCTCTCTCTCCCCCACACTCTCTCTCTCTCTCTCCCCCACACTCTCTCTCTCTCTCTCCCCCACACTCTCTCTCTCTCTCTCCCCCACACTCTCTCTCTCTCTCCCCCACACTCTCTCTCTCTCTCCCCCACACTCTCTCTCTCTCTCCCCCACACTCTCTCTCTCTCTCTCCCCCACACTCTCTCTCTCTCCCCCACACTCTCTCTCTCTCCCCCACACTCTCTCTCTCTCTCCCCCACACTCTCTCTCTCTCTCCCCCACACTCTCTCTCTCTCTCCCCCACACTCTCTCTCTCTCTCCCCCACACTCTCTCTCTCTCTCCCCCACACTCTCTCTCTCTCTCCCCCACACTCTCTCTCTCTCTCCCCCACACTCTCTCTCTCCCCCACACTCTCTCTCTCCCCCACACTCTCTCTCTCCCCCACACTCTCTCTCCCCCACACTCTCTCTCTCCCCCACACTCTCTCTCTCCCCCACACTCTCTCTCTCCCCCACACTCTCTCTCTCCCCCACACTCTCTCTCTCCCCCACACTCTCTCTCTCTCTCCCCCACACTCTCTCTCTCTCTCCCCCACACTCTCTCTCTCTCTCCCCCACACTCTCTCTCTCTCCCCCACACTCTCTCTCTCTCTCCCCCACACTCTCTCTCTCTCTCTCTCTCTCTCTCTCCTCCCCACACTCTCTCTCTCTCTCTCTCTCTCCCACACTCTCTCTCTGTCTCCCACACTCTCTCTCTCTCTCTTCCCACACTCTCTCTCTCTCTCTCTCTCTCCCCCCCCACTCTCTCTCTCCCCCCCCCCCACTCTCTCTCTCCCCCCGCACTCTCTCTCTCCCCCCCACTCTCTCTCTCCCCCCCACTCTCTCTCTCCCCCCCACACACGGAAGACATCGGAATCCCCCCTAACCCAGAAGACAGGTAGGGAACACCTTCCCTCCAATGTATAACATTGCAGGAATGAGGGTACCTGGACATTGAGGGACTGCGGATCAGGTAAAATCCCAGGCGGGATTGCTGCTTTAGATATTATGAAGCGGGGACATCCAGACACTGGTTAAGAGGTTCAGGAAACTAGTCATTCACACCTGGCTTTTATTTCTAGATCTGACATTTACAAACGCACACACACACGTAACAAGGCCTAATTGTAGTATAATGTAATACAATAAATACATTTATGTCAAAAATGAATGTTGTTCTGACTAGGAATTTATTAAATGTATTTTATTTATATATTTTATTTTAAAGCGGGGTTGGGGGCGGGACTAGGGTTGGGGGCGGGACTAGGTGGCGAGTAGATTTTTTGGTTGGGCGAGTAGGTTTTTGGGTGATTTGTCGAACACTAATATATATATATATATATATATATATATATATATATATATATATATAGTGGTCGACAAATCACCAAAAAATCTACTCGCCGAACACAAAAATCTACTCGCCACCTAATACCACACGAGTGCTGCTTGGGCCAATAAGAGCTCGCCACGATGTTAAATCCACTCACCCGGGGCGTGCAAATGTATAGGTTTGTCGAACAATATATATATATATATATATATATATATATATATATATATATATATATATATATATATATATACATATATATATAAAAAACATAATACTGAGTTAAGTTATGGTGAGTAAAAAAAGTGACAAAAACCCTCCACAGGAAAGCAAATATAACTGTATGCTCATCTGCATGTCTTAGGCAGGTCTGCAACCCCGCCTTTCCCCATTATCACCCAGCATACAGCACTTCCACTGCAGCAAGGGATTCTGGGAAATGACATGCAAATGAGCACACAGTGTCACTTTTTGCTTAATAACCATTTTTAACATGGTTCCCTATAGGCTTAAGCTTGCTGCATGGTCACAGCCTTGAGCACAGCCAGGGTTAAGGTGCATACCCAGAAAACCACCCACAGACAGCTGTTTCGACCTTGACCCTGGCTGTGCTCAAGGCTGTGACCATGCAGCAAGCTTAAGCCTATAGGGAACCATGTTAAAAATGGTTATTGAGGCAAAAAGTGACACTGTGTGCTCATTTGCATGTCATTTCCCAGAATCCCTTGCTGCAGTGGAAGTGCTGTATGCTGGGTGATAATGGGGAAAGGCGGGGTTGCAGACCTGCTTAAGACATGCAGATGAGCATACAGCTATATTTGTATATGTATGTATGTATGTATGTATGTATGTATGTATGTATGTATATATATATATATATATATATATATATATATATATATATATACATACATATACACATACACATATCCGTTATTGTCATATCATAGGCATCAAACACAGTATAAGGTATTTGAGAACATATGCCCTTATTCAATATGGAGAGCAGTATAACGGTGCTTTAACTTTCATTGTGGAAATCAATGCATTATTTGTGGTGTGTGTCACCTCACATCTTACCATAATGAATAAGGGCATAGAGTGTAGACACTTCATTCAAAAAGCTTCAGAAGTTTCCTACTGACCTTGCTTCAGCAAGAACTTGAACCATATACATAAAACATCAGAAACCAACATTTCAGCTTGACCATCTATTAAATGTTCGAGGGGTTTTCAATGCATTACAAATCACATCCCAACAGAATCCAAGCAATGGGAGTGGATATATTGTCCTCTGGTAACTGCAGACCCGGTGCCATTAAATTAGTGTGACAACTAATCTAACAGAGCACTCAACACCTGTGTTACATGTAAAAAAAAACAGATTTCCTATATAAATATTGAAAGTCACTTGGCATCAATCATTCAGTGTTTAATAAATTACACACTTGTTTTTATGTTGAACTAAATAATGAACAGGCCCTTCTCTCATGCTTAAAACGTAGTTATATTGCAAACAAACTGTTCTACTCTATGGAAACCGTATGTCCGGATTTTCACGGTCAGACCAGCCCTGGTTTTGCATGTAGAGATTAGTTCTTTTTTAAATGTCGGAATAAGAAAGCTAAAACTAGGAAACGCTATTTATGTCATTCCCGGAGTCAGGTGGTCCCTCAACTATCTCAAAGAAATGCTATGAATGTAATCCAATAAATCTGAGAATTACACTCACTTGCAAAGATAAAAGCAAATGATAGTAATACTTAAATCCTGACAGAACAATACTGGTGCTGTAATACATACTGCCTATTTTCAAAAAAGTAATGGTTGTGCTGTAACTAAATAACAGGTTGTTAAGACAACAATGGAACTAGACACACAACGTTGTGTTTTCAGGGCCAACACCTTACAGGGGCAAAATGTACTGCAAAGCCCATCTTTATTTTCCTGGGTCTTTTCTAAGTGGGAAAAAGTTTCCCTCAACATCCCTGGAGCCTGGGATAGAACAACATGGCAGATTGATACAGATTGAATTATAGTGAGAAGATATCATTGCCTTTGTTGGAAGGGAGAGACAATAAACAGGGATTCAATGACAATCCTTAAAACTAAAGTGGTTTATGTCAGTAGATTGAGGGTTTGATTTTATTAATGTGTAAATGGGCCAATTGGATGGGTTTAGCTCAAAATTGATTTTGGGTTGCTTGCACCTTTAATCAGTATACTATATGATACTCCTTGGCACAAAGCCATTTTTTTTCTGTGGAGATGAGTGAGCAACAATAAGATGGTTATTCATCAACTACATTACAGGTTAACAGGTTTGAATAAAGCTTGCTGAATCTGGGTTAAGTGGGTGTCTAGTTCCTGCTAAAGTCCTTGCAAATCACTTTCTAACTATGTGCTCTCCAAGTGCTACAGGATAAATAGTGCACCGAATACCGAGCACAGCGATGTACACATTTATCAAAAGTATATATAAGTTATCATTGTAAATATATTTACAATCGCATATATATTTATACACAAATATACCTACATTATAAATACATGTTAACAATAGTGGACACATTTACAAAATAATTAACATCTTCAGCATTAATGTGAGATAAATATATATATATATATATATATATATATATTATTATTTTATAAAACTTTTTCATATACGTGCACATATATATGCAGTGGTAGAAGTGGCTACAAAAAACTGGCACCGTGCCCACCTTTAATCAATTAAATGTAACATTGGCGACTATTTTAGACAGATTTACAATTTATGATATTTTTGCTTAGAAAGCAGAAATGGAGGGAGGCTTCTAAAAATAAATGACACTCTTTAAACAGAAGACCATTAGCCTGGGAATAAAGAGCAGTGGTAGTCTGTGCCCCCTAATATCATACTTCAACGTGCGTGTGTGTGATATATATATATCTATATATATATCACACACACACAATCATAATAGTGACAGAGAGGACAGCAACTAACGCTATATTCGGGTATTATCAAAACCATGTCATGTATTGCGGTTCTGTGCTCCCCTCACCTGCCAGCTCAGTGCAGGGCCGTGGTGTCCCCTTCCTGTGGACAGACAGACCTCTTATCCCCTGCCTCTGGGCCTCCGTACCCCCGCTGTGTCCTGCCAGCACCCTGGCTCAGAGCTGGAGGAGGACAGAGAGAGGGAGGGAAGTACATGACTCGTTTGTAAAAGAGCAATTAAAGTTTTGGTTATTTAAAAAAAAAAAAAAAAAAAAAACTTCAGCTCCAGTAGGTATGGCCCCCACCAGCTGGCTTCTGATTGGTGGGCAGTGGTGTGGTCCTGGCCGTGTCACAATGACAGTGCTGAACGTGAGATGTGTACATAGAAGACACTGATCACGTGACTCTTGCTTGTGCAAGAGTCAAAGCCTGACTGTGCACTATGCAGCCTGTGTATTTTGTTCTGAAGTGACCTTTATTAAGGAACAATCCAAGCAATATCCTACATGTGTTTATTTTTTTAAATAAATAATTTCTGTAGTATTAGATAATACTTATTACCTTTTTCTGGTTTTTCAACTCTTAATGCCATGTTTAATGAATTGTAGTATACTAAACATCCTTTGATTTCTATAGCAGCTTTAGCCCAGCAGTGCAAGATTTTTGTAACACTTTCCTGTTTGTGATAATTTGTTGCCAATATCCCCAGCGGTTTGATCTGTAAACTGTAACAATAGATAATGTTACCTTAGAAATACATTATTAGGCACAGTATATCTGACGGTAAAAACTTGCAGCGTGAAGGTCCCATTACACACTTTAACCTGTGAGTATCCAGCAAAAGTACTGGGAAACGCTGGTTCCAAGTATAAGACATTGAACACCCCCTAAGCTCACTCCTATTGGAACTTTCTACTTACAGGTACAAAGACATTGACACTTTTCTCTATTTTTTTCCCCTTGATCCTATTTCTAAGTGACCAACAATATATACTGTATGTCACTAAGTTGTTTGCTGTTTCAATATTGGTGCACCTTTAGACCTATTGTCTATATCAGATAGAGATACAAGTATCTAATTTTCTTCAAATAATACAGTCACATTAACCTATCTACAAGCAGATTTGCTTAAAAATTGTTAGATTTCTAAATTGCGCCGAATGCTTTTTATATCATTGATATTTTTGTTTTTTGTGTTAAAACCAGCATCGGGGCTGCATGGTTTAGAAATGTTCCTATTCCTATGTTCCTGCTCACCTGATATTCATTTGAATATATACATACACACACACACACACACACAATCAGATTTCTCATTTGGCCAGGGCATAGGGCAGCAACATTTTGGGGCGGCAAAAATTGCCTCCACCATATGCTTTTGCTGAACTCTCGGGACCAAATGGGAATGCACTTGTCTTTATCAGCCACCTTTCTGACGCCCTTCTGCGGAATCCCAGCGTCAAATTATGCAGACATCACAAACGTGGCGAGACACGACCTCGTTGCCATGGCAACGTCAAGACTTCATGTTTCTATGGCAACGCGCCGTCACCTTCGTGACGTCATTTGATGCTGGGATTCCGAAGGAGCAGGAAGATGGCCGACAAAGTCAAGTGCCTAGGGGCGAATGATTTTGAAATACACACGCATTGCCATAGTGGTTCCACATGGTTAATCCCTTAAGACTGTTAACCCTTTACACTAATTAGTAGTCCCCAGAGGGAGGGGGGGGGGTTGGCTACACTTAGAATGCAGTATCTAACTCCAGGGGAGAAAACAATACAGACCGGCGCCTCAATGTCCAAAAGGAAAATAAGTCCAAAGATGTGCTGCAGTATCCAGTAAAGGTGATCCAGTTGTTAGACAGCAGGCTCCACAGCAGCAACCGTGGTATATAATGCAAGGGAGATAAAGGGAGAAATCATAGCGTGACACTGTATAAAAGAACCATATACACACACACACACACACACACACAAGACATACACCACTAACAATACTGACAGATAGGCTGACTATATAACAGAGATTTATTAGAACAATATATACTAAAATGGCAGTGAACTGACGGAGCAGGTCTAGGATCCGGTGTGTAAAACCGGAATCCTACTTACAAGAATCCAGAGTTTTCAGGCAGTGGTAACAAGTGGTGCTGTCTGGTAGCAGCTGATCTTAGGCGCGTGGTGCTCCCGCAATGGCCGCAGGCGCCTCTTCTGATCACTATCAGGCCGGGCGTCTCTGCAGGCCACTTCTCGCGATGTCTCCCATCCGGAATGACGTCACTCGCTAGGCGGAGCCGTTCGTCGCTTGCCTCTTGCCGCACTCGTCTCTCCTGCCGTCTATGACTGAGGATTATTGCAGGGGTCCGCTCCTTATTCCAAGTGTGCACGTTTGAGTAATGTAGGCAGCTGCTCCGTCTGGGTCTCCTGTTCCCGAGATGTTGGGTCCCTATTCAAGGATGCGCCACCTCTTGGCATTGCCGCAGGCGGTGTACTCTGATTTCTTCTCTCTCTGCTGCAGTCTCCGGTTCGGACCGGAGGGGAGACATCGCGAGAAGTGGCCTGCAGAGACGCCCGGCCTGATAGTGATCAGAAGAGGCGCCTGCGGCCATTGCGGGAGCACCACGCGCCTAAGATCAGCTGCTACCAGACCGAACCACTTGTTACCACTGCCTGAAAACTCTGGATTCTTGTAAGTAGGATTCCGGTTTTACACACCGGATCCTAGACCTGCTCCGTCAGTTCACTGCCATTTTAGTATATATTGTTCTAATAAATCTCTGTTATATAGTCAGCCTATCTGTCAGTATTGTTAGTGGTGTATGTCTTGTGTGTGTGTGTGTGTGTGTATATGGTTCTTTTATACAGTGTCACGCTATGATTTCTCCCTTTATCTCCCTTGCATTATATACCACGGTTGCTGCTGTGGAGCCTGCTGTCTAACAACTGGATCACCTTTACTGGATACTGCAGCACATCTTTGGACTTATTTTCCTTTTGGACATTGAGGCGCCGGTCTGTATTGTTTTCTCTGTGTTTTTCACTAACTGTGTTTGGGTTAGTTTTTTTCCTGGCAGCCGTTCCATATTTAGTTAATAGTTATTATTTCACATTGTGGTTTGTATTTTATAACTTTATATTCTGATTTATATTGATATTTTTAGCGCTATGTACACCATCCTTTTTTTCTAACTCCAGGGGAGCCCAATCTTTTTTTCCCTGCGCACCCATGCCGTCTGTCCCTCTCTCCTCGCGCTCACCCTACTTACCTTGCTTCAGACGTCCTGGCGCCATGGCAACACAATGTCACATGACCTCGCGGCGTCATTTGACGCCATGTTGCCATGGCGACGTGTGACCCGATGCGCCTGAAACAAGGTAAGTAGAAGTTTACAGATGCCCTGCAGCTCCCCCAGCATTAATTTAAATGTATTCGGGAAACGTGCAGGGGCCTCTGTAAACCCCGCACCCCCCCGCAGCGAGTCTCCCACTTTGCGCACCGCTGTCCTACTCCATTTCCCACTCAAACCTTCCAAAAATCTGGTAGCCCTGCCACAGTTTGGAGCTCAATTACTGCAAGAATGTACAGTATAATACATAGTGTGGTGGCTGCATCTGTTGTGAACGTGTTAGCCTTCGATATGCAACAATCTCGTTGCTTTGATCAAAGAGCTTCTCTCTCACTGTGTGACCTTGGGCAAATCATTCTCTTCCTATGCTTCAGCTGGGGAAGATAAAAAATAATGATATGATACGATTATTGCTCTTTTTTTCTCCTTGGCAGGCTGCCATGAGAACCAGATATTAACAGGATTCCACCTCATAGGCTGCTTCATAAATACATCTGCAGAATAAATTAAATAAAAGTAGCTGTGTTAGCTGTGTTAGTCCAGTTGGGAGAAGAATGACAAATCCCAAGTAATATCCATTATCTCTGATAATGCAGACGGGAAGCGCCACCTAGTGTATATTGAGAGCAGTAATTTATTGAAATGAACTAACTACAGTAGTTGTTTCCTAAGGCCCGTAATATAGTGGTTGCGCTTGCTCCGCCGTGCGCGTGCAGCACTTATAATTGGCTGTGGTTAGCCAGGCGTTCTATACTAGGGCTGCGCGCGCGCACGGCAGTGAGTGTGGAGCCGACCGATA
The DNA here is from genome assembly GCF_040206685.1 of Ascaphus truei. NCBI lineage: Eukaryota > Metazoa > Chordata > Amphibia > Anura > Ascaphidae > Ascaphus > Ascaphus truei. The sequence continues at coordinate 129,499,031 of NC_134483.1, forward strand.
GGGGGGAAGACTCCGAAAAGTATGTTTTCCCGCTTCTCAGAGTGAGGCTGCAATGTATGTATGTGTGTATGTATGTATGTATATGTGTGTATGTGTATATATGTATGTGTGTGTATATATATTTATCAAAATTGCACATGTTAATAAATAATTTATTCTCACAACATGTCTGTTTTTTTTTTAATTTTTAAAATATTATATAATAAATTATTAACTTTCAAACACTCTATACACACACATATACATACACACACATACACCCGTGCGCGTCATAGCCTGTCGTTCACAGTACGGACCCATACATACAAAAAGTGTGCGTCACGTGCACGAGCATTCACATACGCATGCGCCAACTATAAAACATGCCTTAGGCTGCATCCACGCTGTCGTTTACCCTGCTTGGCACGGTTAGCACAATCAATTTAAATTTGTCCGGCCACACACACGGTGCGTGCGCGAGCGTGCATGTACGCTCACAGGCGCTGGGCGCGTGCCGAGACAAATTTAATTGACTTTGAGGCGCACTGAGGGGTCACATGACCTCCTCAGCCAATCAGCGCCAGTCAGTGTTTTGGCCAACACCCCCACACCCCCCTCTCCCGCTCGCGCTTACAGAAAAAGTTGCCGGACACCCGAACGCTCATGCTTGTAGAGTTGGTGACGTCACTACTCTCAAGCGCTGTCCACGGCATGGGGGACGCAGCCTTAGAGCAGGGGTGCTCAACTCCAGTCCTCAAGACTCCCCAACAGGTCAGGTTTTCAGGATATCCCAGCTTCAGCACAGGTGGTGCAGTCTTTGACTGAGCCACTTATTGAGCCACCTATGCTGAAGCAGGGATATCCTTAAAACCTGACCTGTTGGGGGGTTTCGAGGACTGGAGTTGAGCATGCCTGCTCTAAGGAAACAACTAGTTAGTAGTTCCTCACTTAAAGTTGGGTTTAATGTACTAGGTGTGCCACTTGATCACCTAGAGTTGTCCATATTGTTCTGGTTTTGGAATTGGGATGGTAGATGTAAAAGTTTTAAATGGCGGAGGCACTGCTATGTAAAAAGAGAAACCTCAGGAATTCCAGCTCTTTAAATCTCTGAACTTGAATAGTGCAGAAGAAATTAGTACTGCAGTATTAGGTGATCTGTTTTTTATTTGGACTAACGATAGATATTATAAGACAAGCTTTCGAGAGTTCTCCTCTCTACCTCAGGTCAGCAATACTGATTTACAATATATTCCATGAGTTTAATACAGATGTAAAAAAAAGAAACACAAGATAAGCATTAAGGCAGATGATGCAGAGAAGGAATAAACAGACAGGGCAATAAATGGATGAAAAGGACAGTGAGACACAGGACCATCCATCAGCAGTGTGCAGGGGGGTGGAGATGCATGGGTGGTAAAGCTGCCAATCACTGAAGGAGCTGTAATTACATCATGTATGTGTGGCTGGCAAATGCTCTTCGCGTATGTACAATTGGCGAGCGCCGACTGCCCATCTGCGACATTTGTCCTGGTTTTTGCCGGACAAATATGGTCAACCTATCCATAGCTGTCACAGTGATCACATCTGCAATCTTACCTGGCAAGAGCTATAAACTCCCAGCAATTCATCAGTCATTGGAAGGTTATTTAACCTTTGTTTGAATTATTTTCTTGTACAACTCAGTTTTCCCTATTGATCGGTCAATGTTTTTCTTCTAGTCTACAAAGGTGCAAGGTCTTGAGTGTTTTGAAACAAAAACAAATTTCAGCACACAGATACAAATAGAGAATAGAACCCTTTGGTGTGTGATTTTTGGTAGTGTCACGTGTATTTAGTCACATTAAAAAAACAGGAAGTTCATGTGAAAAAAAACGAAAATATGCTAGCTGCAATTTTTAATGAATTATCTTCTCCTTACTAACCTTTTCAATGAGCCAGATCTATATAAATCAATGGAGGTGTTATTACTTTATTTCACAGCAATGCTCGATATTGTGATTTGTATGCACAATTGCACAATGTTGTTACTCTGAACCGCAGAAAATCACACGTTAAAACTTGCGCCAGTGGTAACATGATATGGTGTGAGAACGTGAGCAATAGGCAAAAACAGTCCAAAGACCAAGTCTGGGTCTCCAAAAAGCAATCCCAACAGTACATTTAAGGCACTGTATGTTTGAATTCAGAAACTCTACAGTAATATCCAATTCCTTAAATCTTGAATAGAAAAGGTATCCTTAGCAGCTCCACTTATGATTGATTTGATTGATAAGTCTCAGGGTTTACAGCATATACAGTACATGTAAAAGAAGATGGTGCTTGGCTGGTTCTGTTGTTAGAGAGCTTTCACAAATCAGCTATACATGTCCACATAGAAAGGCACCTAGTTAACTTCCTAAATCAATAACTGTAGACTTGCTTGTCCCCCTGCATATCATAGACTATATCCCCAAAAATTGCAAAGTGAAGACTCACGCTTGTGAAAGGGTGCATCAGTCCAATCCTGGTGCCGTGGGTTGCTGCAAGGCACCTTTAGAGAGCTGTTCGCCGAGTAGAAGTGAAGAATACGCGACGCACCACCAGACGCCTTGATAAAGTGCACAAGCACTAAACACGTCGGCTCCGGTTTTTTGCCGGTCAGTTGATCAGATGAATTATTAAATGCTAATTTTGTAGTTACCCTCTCTCCGGTTCATTTATTTTTCGCTCCGATGGTGCATTGCGCATTCTTCACCTTTTGATAACGTGAGCAATAATGCCTGCTACCTCTTTGCAGTGTGCGATGGAACTGAATCATCCTCAGACAAGCAAAGTTGGCTGAATTTTGGATCTTGCATGTCAGAACGACATTTGAAGAAAACAAAATTGGTTATGGACCTATTGTCATGGAAAACCAGAACTCTAGACCAGGATCAAGGCACCAGACAGGACACAGGAGTCAAATAAAGTGCATTTATTCTGGCCGGAGCCAGCAGACACAGCACAACGTTACAGCGCTTGCACTCGCCAAACAGGGGACTATGGGGGAATCCTAGCTAACTAGGTGCTAGGCGCTACTTCAAAGGCTTACCCAGGGTTTGCTTCTACACTCTGTGGGGGTAGGGACTGTCCATACCTTGGTGCTGCTATTCGCAAGTAAGCACTTTTGAAAATCCCGCTCAAAGTCCTGCTCTCCAAGTCTCCGGCAAGCGTACAGGTGCAGTCAGATGTATTGACGAGTATTCTGCCAGGAAACCACAGTTGAAAGCTGCCTGACCACTGCCTGCTTGCGGCTTCCCCGCAGCCTGACTAATTGCCCATCAGGATTAATAGTGGGGGTGCCTGAATCTGTGTGGGACTCCCGCTGCATTAATCCTACCAGGCCAAATCAGTCTGGAAGAGCTGCACAATGAGAGCAGATATGTACATAGTTACATAGTTACATAGTAGATGAGGTTGAAAAAAGACGTACGTCCATCAAGTTCAACCTATGCTAAATTTAGACAACAGATATATTCTATATCTATACTTACTTATTGATCCAGAGGAAGGCAAACAAAAAAACCCATTAAGGGGAAAAATTAATTCCTTCCTGACTCCAAGAATTGATAGAAGCGGTCCCTGTCCCTGCACAGCTGTAACAGACAATTACAATGTTTTTATTTTAATTACTGTACATAGTATTGAACCAGGGGGTCTCCGGAGCTGAACAGCATTAATTTCAGCCCTGGGGACTGCCTGCTTCCCAAGTTACAGGCCCTGGTATGGGGTCCTGATATCTCCTGCACATTTACATGTCCCATGGGGCGGGGTTGTTGGGGGGAGAGGGGGTGGGTAGTAGGGTGCCCATTGATTGCCAATGTGGCTGTGCCCCTGTTGAGGGCATAGATAACCACTGTGGCATTCAATGGATTAAATGGCTGTTTATTGTGATTGTAATTTATTTGTTTGTATTGTATTTGATTGTAATACATTTTATTTTATTTAGGGTGTGGATGAATGGGGCAGTTGCCCCAGGATGGGTGATTAGGCCTCCTGGGAGGGTTGCAGGAGGTGTTAACCCCTTAAATACCTTAGCGGTTACGCCCTTCACCCACCACATAAAAATACCAGTAACCCCTTGATTACCTTAGCGGTAGTAACTGCTAAGGTAATGAGCGGGGTTACTGGTGGTGTTTTAATGGTTGGGCATCGGCCCTGATTTTATTCAATGTTGGTGAGGATGAAGAGGAGGTCGACGGTCTTCATCCTTGCAGGGGTAAGTAAAACATTTACTAATGTATTTTATTTTACTATATATTTGAATGGGCAGCAAAAGCTCTAGTAGCCATATTTAGCAACTAGGGAATTTGCCCATTCTGTGGGAGGAGGGGGGAGTTTTTTGGGGGTAGTTGCCCTGGGGTGGGTTGTTAAGACTCCCAGGTGGTTAACAGGAGGTATTAACCCCTTAATTACCTTAACGGTAGTAATCGCTAAGGAAATTAGAGGATTAACCCCTCCCACAACCTTCCCAGCAGGCCTAATCACCCACCCCAGGGAAACTACCCTCTTCACACACCCCCTCTACCACCAACAAAACAGGTATTATTTTTATTACATAGTATTGAAGCAGGGGGTCTCCGGAGCTTGGAGGAGATTTTAAACTAGGATGGAGGGGGGGGGAGGAGAAGGGCAAGAAACAGATAACGAACTAAATAGAATAGATGGGGGGGGGGGAATAGCAAGGAGTTATGGAAGTAGAATGGGGGCAAGTGCAAGTTTGGCAAGTAGCGAGACACCCATAGTAAATACAGATAGTACTAGAAAACTTCTAAAGACTAAACCCAATTGGTGCAGGAAGATAACTGTTCAGATTGAAAAAAACCTTAAATGCATACTTGCTAATGCAAGAAGCCTGACAGATAAAATGGGGGAGCTTGAACTAAGAGCTGCAAGGGAGCAGTATGATATCATAGGCATTACTGAAACATGGTGGGATTAAACTCATGACTGAACAGTTAATTTAGAGGGTTATTCCCTTTTTCGGAAGGATCGAGCAAATGGAAGAGGAGGTGGAGTATGTTTATATTTTAAACCGGATCTAAAACCTATTGGAAGATGTTTATGAAGGGAATTATGAAAATGTATAGAGCTTGTGGATAGAAATTAGTAGTCGAGGTAAAAATATAAATAAAATGTTTGTAGGGATATGCTATAAACCAGGGTTGCGCAAACTTTTCCCCATGCGCACCCCTACCTGCTCTCCTCTGCGCCTTCCTCCCCGGTATCAAATGCTGCGCGGGCTCATGTGATGTCACATTGCCATGGTAATTGGTTAACTGAGGAAGAAGTTCATAGGCGACTTGATAAAATTAACGTTAATAAGGCACCTGGCCCCGATGGCTTACATCCAAGAGTCCTTAAGGGGTTAAGTTCAGTAATAGCCAAACCATTACATTTAATATTCAAGGACTCCATTTCCACAGGCTCAGTACCACAAGATTGGCGTAAAACATATGTGTTGCCTATATTTATAAAGGGAACTAGATCACAGCTGCTGAATTACATACTTGTAAGCCTGACTTCAATAGTGGGGAAGCTACTTGAATGTTTAATATGAGATAATATTCAGGAATACCTAATGGAAAACAAAATTATTAGTAATAGTCAGCACTGCTTTATGAATGATAGATCATGTCAAACTAACCTTGTTTCTTTGAGGAGGTACGTAGGAATTTAGACCAGGGTAATGCAGTTGATGTGGTCTACTTAGATTTTGCAAAGGCTTTTGATACGGTTCCTCTCAAGAAGTTAGTGTACAAAATAAAGCAAATTGCACCTGGATTGAAAACTGGTTGAAAAATAGACAGAGAGTTGTCATAAATGCGCTTTTTCAGGTTGGGCTAAAGTTGTGTGTGGAGTACCGCAGGGATTGGTAATTGGGCCCCTGCTTTTTAACTTGTTTATTAATGACCTTGAGGTTGACATAGAGAGCAAAGTCTCCATCTTTGATGACACTAAATTGTGTAAGGTAGTAGAATCAGAGCAGGATGTCATTTCTCTCCAGAAGGACTTGGAGAGACTGGAAACTTGGGCAGGTAAATGGCAGGTGAGGTTTACTACAGATAAATGTAAGGTTATGCATTTGGGAAGCAAGAATAAATAGGCGACTTACAAATTAAATGTGGATAAATTAGAGGAATATTTGATGGAGAAGGATTTAGGAGTGCTTGTAGACAGCAGGCTTAGCAATGGAGCCCAAAGTCATACAGTAGCTGCAAAGGCAAACAAGATCCTATCTTGCAATGGATAGAAGGGAAGTAAACATAATTATGTCCCTTTATAAAGCATTAGCAAGACCACACCTGGAATATGGAGTACAATTTTGGACACCACTCCTTAGAAAATACATTATGGAACTAGACAGAGTGCAGAGAACAGCCAAATTAATAAAGGGGATGGAAAATCTAACTTATGAGAAGCTAGCTAAATTAGATTTATTTACATTAGAAAAGGTGTGCCTAAGAGGGGATATGATAATTATATACAAATATATTCGAGGACAGTACAAGGAGCTTTCAAAAGCTGCCCAAGGGCAGTACAAAGGACTCGGGCATGCCTTAAGGTTGGAGGAAAGGAGATTTCACCAGCAACAAAGGAAAGGGTTCTTTACAGTAAGGGTAGTTAAAATGTGGAATTCATTACCCATGGAGACTAGGATGGCAGATACAATAGATTTGTTAAAAAAAAAAAAAAGTTAGACATCTTTTTAGAAAGGTATACAGGGTTATACCAAATAAGTAAACATGGGAAGGATGTTGATCCAGGGAGTAATCTGATTGCCAATTCTTGGAGCCAGGAAGGAATTTATTTTCCCCCTTGTGAGACATCATTGAATATTTCACTGGGGTTTTTTATTTGTCTTGCTCTGGATCAATATACAGTAAGTACGGATGTAGGATAAAGTATCTGTCGTACACGCAGGTCTTTTTGCAACCTCATCTACTATGTAACTGCATTAATTTCAGGACTGGAGAACCCGTTTCCGAGATACAGGTGGTATGGGGGTGCCGTTATCTCCTGCAAGTTTAATTCTCCTGTGTCATGTGATCCGGACATTTAAACGTGCAAGAGATACCAGCACCCCATACCGAGGCCTATAACTCAGGAAGCAAGGGGTCCCCAGGGCTGAAATGAATGTACTTCAGTTACGGAGACCCCCTGCTTCAATACTATGTAATTCAAATAAAAACATTGCGATGGCCTATCAGAGCTTTACAGTGAAGGACCGATCATGTGTAGGATTAACACAGCGGGAGTTCCATTCAGAAGCAGGTACTCCCCACTGTTAATTCTAATGGGAAATTTCCCTCTGCTCTCCACTTTGCTGTGATCACTCCATGTTTGGTCCGCGGTTCACCAGTACATATGCGGGCAGGGTGGAGATAAAGCTGACTGCATCTCCTAAGTCCTAGGACACAACGCAGGTTTGAATTTCCCATTCAAATCGGCCCCGACCCCGTTCTACGTCTCCGGCAAGCAGCCAAGTCCCAAGCAGGTTTGTATCTCCCGCTCGAATCTGCCATAAGCCTCATTCTGGCTGTATCTGGCAAAGCCCTCGGAGCACACCGCTTAGTCAGCTTCCACTCCAGCGTCAGAATAAACTCTGGAGTTTAGATCCGGCTCCCTTTACAATTTCCCTTCTTCCATTGAAAAGCATGGAAAAAGGAGCTTCAACCAATCAACGCGCGGATGCCGTGTGCGGACCAATCAGAGAGTGAAGGTTCGCCTGTGTTGGCAAATCAGAGTTGGAGGTGTGACAGGGGCAGGTTTAGGCTAGAGTGGGAATTTCAAACCAGCCAACCAGAACAGTCAACGGGACTGGGACCCGGCAACTGTTTCCCTGGCCGGTCGGATAGCTCCTGCTGAGATAGGCGCCTGGGGTGGGCACAGGCTCCGCTCTGCGAACCAGTGCCCCGCCTTTGTTCCTCCATCTACTACTCCAGAACGAGCACCTACTGCATTCACGTACAGGCTGGATAAAGGGGGTTGTCAGCTCTGCATGTCCAGGGAACACAGAAGGGCTTTATAACAAGTACACCAAAAAAATTATACAAAATAAAGGATTACACCATACATTCATAGATATATGAAAGGAGAAAAAAAGATAAAGTGCACACAACGCTCATGGTATAGTAGTTTTAATAAAATATAATTAAAAAACAAGTGGCATTGCACTCACAAGGTTTCCATAGAAATATAGCCTTCACACTTTCAGGGGAAGTGTGGCGCATGATCGGAGAGTCCTGCAGTATCCGGAGTAACCCGTTAACCCTACGCATTTCGTGATAACGATCACTTCATCACGGGAAACCCTGACAAACATCCGGATACTGTAGGAACTTCCGAGCAGGCGCCACACTTTCCCTGAAACATGTGAAGGGTACAGTCCTATTTTTTGGTTTTGTGTGCTCTCTTTTCCCATGTACTGAAGTAGTGGAAAACCTCCCACGGAGAGAAACACTTGCCTGGACCCTTGGTTCTTCTCCAGAATTTGAACTTATCACCACAGATAAGATCACCATTTGATTAATATCTTGTTGAAATGACTTTACATATGTTTTTAGCCTGCTGGGCACAGTTACTGAATTATTATATGTTATTTATATTTCATGGATAACAGTTATCCTTTCTGTTTTTTCCACTGATTTTTAATACTATTTTTAGTAAATACCATCACTTTAGTAGCGCACTATTTTTCCTCTTTATTCATACATACAGGTTTTGGGCCAGATGAGCCATAATAAGCTTGATTTACAGGAAAATATACCTGTAAATTCATCCAGACGGATAGGGACATTGGCTGGGCTTTTCCTACATTAAGAGAGCCGCATTGCCCATTTCATCACACCTACAGTATATTACTTTTTGCGCTACCACAATTTTAACATATTTTATTTCAGTTTGCGTAATAGAAATATTCAAGAAAATTAAGTAAGAAAAATGCTACATTGTCACGCATTATAAATACCAGAAAATGTAACATTACATAAGAAATGCAATATGACCTAATATAACAATAGCATGTTTATGTATTTAAGCTGGGATATAAAAGGTTCAAAACCACTGTTGTGGTGTATTATCCATCACATGACGTTATGGGGCATTATCTGTTAGCATACAATGCTTCCATTGGAGCCAGGGACTCTAGGTAATGACATGGAAATGAACACACGGTGTCACCATTTGCGTCTCATAGATTTTAACATGGAACCCTATAAATTTATGCCTGCCGCATTACACAGCTATTCAGCACAGCCTGGGATAAAGAAGTGCATAGCCAGTAAACCTATTCACAGACAAACTCACAATCGCACTAATTCCAAATCATTGGCCTCATTAAAATCACTTGAAGCTCTCAATTTGGTGTCTAAATAATACCATTGCAATTTTTATGTCACTCATTATAATCTTCAATTACTATGGTTCATACTGGCTAACTGTCTATGTATGTGGGAGACTAGCTGATAACTTGCTGGAAATATCTACATTTATAGTATATAATAGAACATAAAATCTGTATTTCTCAGGGAAGAGGTGGAAGTGCGTGTGGAGGGGGGTGGAAGTGCGTGTGGAGGGGGGGGAAAGAGGTGGAAGTGCGTGTGGAGGGGGGGGGAAAGAGGTGGAAGTGCGCGTGGAGGGGGGGGGGGAAAGAGGTGGAAGTGCGCATGGAGGGGGGGGGGAAAGAGGTGGAAGTGCGCGTGGAGGGGGGGAAGAGGTGGAAGTGCGCGTGGAGGGGGGGGGGGAAAGAGGTGGAAGTGCGCGTGGAGGGGGGGGAAAGAGGTGGAAGTGCGCGTGGAGGGGGGGACGAGATAGAAGTGCGCGTGGAGGGGGGGGAAGAGGTGGAAGTGAGTGTGGAGGGGGAGAAAGAGGTGGAAGTGCGCGTGGAGGGGGGGGGGGGGAAAGAGGTGGAAGTGCGCGTGGAGGGGGGGGAAAGAGGTGGAAGTGCGTGTGGAGGGGGGGGGAAGAGGTGGAAGTGCGCGTGGAGGGGGGGGAAGAGGTGAAAGCGTGCGTGTGTGGGGGGGAAGAGGTGAAAGCGTGCGTGTGTGGGGGGGAAGAGGTGGAAGCGTGCGTGTGGGGGGGAAGAGGTGGAAGCGTGCGTGGGGGGGGGAAGAGGTGGAAGCGTGCGTGGGGGGGGGAAGGTTGAAGCGTGCGTGTGGGGGGGGGGGAAGGTGGAAGCGTGCGTGTGGGGGGGGGAAGAGGTGGAAGTGTGCGTGTGGGGGGGAAGAGGTGGAGGTGTGCGTGTGGGGGGAAGAGGTGGAGGTGTGCGTGTGGGGGGGGAAAGAGGTGGAGGTGTGCGTGTGGGGGGAAGTGGAGGTGTGTGTGTGGGGGGGAAGGAGAGAGGTGGAGGTTTGTGCGCGTGGGGGGGAAGGAGAGAGGTGGAGGTGTGTGCGTGTGGGGGGGGAAGGGGAGAGGTGGAGGTGTGCGCATGGGGGGGGAAGGGGAGAGGTGGAGGTGTGTGCGTGTGTGGGGAAGGGGAGAGGTGGAGGTGTGTGCGTGTGTGGGGGGGAAGGGGAGAGGTGGAGGTGTGTGCGTGTGTGGGGGGGAAGGGGAGAGGTGGAGGTGTGCGTGTGTGGGGGGGAAGGGGAGAGGTGGAGGTGTGCGTGTGTGGGGGGGAAGGGGAGAGGTGGAGGTGTGCGTGTGTGGGGGGGAAGGGGAGTGGTGGAGGTGTGCGTGTGTGGGGGGAAGGGGAGAGGTGGAAGTGTGCGTGTGTGGGGGGGAGGTGGGGGTGTGCGTGTGTGGGGGGAAGCGGAGAGGTGGAGGTGTGTGTGGGGGGTGTGCGTGTGGGGGGGGAAGCGGAGAGGTGGAGGTGTGTGTGGGGGAGAAGTGAAGGTGTGTGTGGGGGGAAGCGGAGGTGGAGGTGTGCGTGTGTGTGGGGGAGAAGTGAAGGTGTGTGTGGGGGAAGCGGAGAGGTAGAGGTGTGCGTGTGTGTGGGGTAGAAGTGAAGGTGTGTGTGGGGGGAAGCGGAGAGGTGGAGGTGTGCGTGTGTGGGGGGGAGAAGTGAAGGTGTGTGTGGGGGGAAGCGGAGAGGTGGAGGTGTGCGTGTGTGTGGGGGAGAAGTGAAGGTGTGTGTGGGGGGAAGCGGAGAGGTGGAGGTGTGCGTGTGTGTGGGGGAGAAGTGAAGGTGTGTGTGGGGGGAAGCGGAGAGGTGGAGGTGTGCGTGTGTGTGGGGGAGGAGTGAAGGTGTGTGTGGGGGGAAGCGGAGAGGTGGAGGTGTGCGTGTGTGTGTGGGGGGTGTGCGTGTGTGGGGGGAAGCGGAGAGGTGGAGGTGTGCGTGTGTGTGGGGGAGAAGTGAAGGTGTGTGTGGGGGGAAGCGGAGAGGTGGAGGTGTGCGTGTGTGGGGGGGAGAAGTGAAGGTGTGTGTGGGGGGAAGCGGAGAGGTGGAGGTGTGCGTGTGTGTGGGGGAGAAGTGAAGGTGTGTGTGGGGGGGAAGCGGAGAGGTGGAGGTGTGCGTGTGTGGGGGGGAGAAGTGAAGGTGTGTGTGTGGTGGGGGGGAAAGGGAGAGGTGGAGATGTGCGTCGGGGGGAAGGAGGGAGGTGGAGTTGTGTGTGTGTGTGGGGGGGGGGGGGGAGAGGTGGACGTGTGTGGGGGGGGGGGGTGGAAGGGAAGGTGTGTGTGTGTGTGTGTGGGGGGGGGGGGAGGTTGAAGAGGGAGAAGTGGAGATGTGTGTGAGAGATAGAGGAAGGGGTTCTCGCATGGCCCCTACACTGGAATTGCGCAGCATGTCACGCTACACTGAGCGCGCGTGCTAGCGGCTGTGTGCCAGCGGCTGTTTGCCAGCAGCACACAGTAGAGCAGCGCGGAACCAGGCATTGCAAGGCGGGAGCTGTCGCGCCAATGTAAGCGCCTCTGAAAAGAAACCGCCGGACACTTTACTACCTGTCGTCACAGAGATAGCTCAATGCTCCACCCACTTAATCCCTATTGGTCAGGTTGCCGTCACTTTTCCGATAAGCTCCGCCCATCAGTTTTAACTCTCCCACTTTACACATAAGTCCTGGTTAAAGCTTGCGTGTCAATACTCGCTTTGGAAGCTACTGTCCAATCAATATTCGCCTGCCTTAACTTTTACCCACCTCTCTGACGAGTTGATTGGCCAGCTGTCAAAATGTCAGACCACGCCTACTTAATCGCTATGTCCTGCCCTCTGTCAAGATGGCCGTCGCCTGACGGGCTTCCGTACTAGCTTGCGTTCGCTGCCACGGCAACAGCTACCTCCTGGTCACGTGCCCCATCTCGAACTGCTTCCACCAATCAGAAGCTGCAGCTGCACCGGGAGCGAATGTTCAGACAGAGCGAGAAAGCGGGGAGCCCGTAGTAGGGGGCGATTACGCCATGAGTGACGTCATCACCACCACCACCATCATCAACAACAACAACAACAACAGCAGCAAAGATAACGTCAACAGTAGATCAGGAGCAGCGGGGCGGAGGTGAGAAGCGGGGGACACCTCCTAGCGCCCATATCCTGCAGGGACACACGTGTGAGAGTATCGGGAGGGCTGAGTAACAATGCTGTAGTGCTGTGAGGTCAGTAACAATGCTGTAGTGCTGTGAAGTCAGTAACAATGCTGTAGTACTATGTGTTGAGTAACTGCTGTAGTGCTAGGGGGGGCGCTGAGTACCACTTCAATTGTGTGGTGGGGGGTGCTTGGTATCAGTACCACAGTACTAGTGTTTGCTGAGTACCACTCCCATTTTATAAGGAATTCATTGAATGCCCATAGATGGTACTATGTTGGGTATTACGTATCATTGCTTTTATGAAGGTACTGAGTGAGGTTACTATACAAGTAGTGGTTACTAGCACTATATTACTCGAATGTCGTGCATGGATTTCTTGCACCTACTTTCATTAGGATACCTTTCGGAGATCATTTATTACAGATTAGGTCTGCGGTCAGTGAATTAGTAATTGTGCCATGTGCGCTGCTGTCAGTAATATAACGCAGGCTGCGTCCCTACCCGGAAAAAGCATTCACACTTCAAAGCAGCACCAGCGCTTGAACCCTTTTGCTATTATTTTAGCTCCCCAATGCTGCCTGAGTGGCCTGCAAAGCATTGCAACTTAATGAACGTCAGGACTTTCTGCAAAGGGTTAATAACACATTGTAGATATTAATGGGGTTCGGGAAGGTCTGCAGGTAAGTGACCGGACCCAAGATATCGGAGCATATGTATCAAGGCAAAAGTGAGACAATTCTGGAGCAAAATAACTGTACCGTATGTATCAAAGAAAAAAGTCCCATTGAAATCAATAGTATTTTTTTCTTTCATACATACTGTACGGTGCAGTTAATTTGCCCCAAAACTGCCGCAGTGTTCCGTTGATGAGTAGACACCATCGTGCTGAGCAGATAGAGGAGGACAGTCATGGGTTGAGTTGGGACCTGTCCAGCCTGTGATTGTAGAAAATGTGCTGCCCTCTGTGCGTCTCTAGAGATCCTCCAGTTCACTTTTATGTGTGGGATCTGACTTCATAATATTATATCAGTTGCAGACGCGCAGTATACTAAGCATTGAAAATGACAGCAGTTTAACTTTCACTCTAGAGTCTGGGTAATCTTGCACCATATGGCTCTTTTATCCAGTTAGTTTGCCTAATTCTTCCCTGAAATCTGTGCTTTTAGGTATGCAGTAGCTAAAAGATAGTACATCCTGCCTATTGGTAAAACAAGGGAGTGACATGTGTATCCATATGTTTTTCCAAGCACACCTAAAACATATTTAGACAGCTCAATATCAAGTGTAACATGGCTGCATTGCTATTAAAGTGATTCCAAGGCCCTTGTCCTATAAAGTGTGATGGTGTTGATAGTGCTACCACACTTTATAGAATAACTTTATTCAATATACTGTTATGTCGTCTTCCCCTTGTTTTGGGAAGTGTTCATATTTACAGAGAATGAATGGGCCATACGGTGATTTTTTTTGCATGAACAGAAAGCTGTTTTATGATATAGCATCACTTGGTAAATATGACCTTTTTGTTTCTATATATATTTAGGGGGTTTTGAAACCTTCCAGAGCATGGGGAAAAAACAGTGTAAGGGACTCAGCCAAAGTGGCCGATCGGGCCCTATTCAGCCAACATTTTCCATTGAAGTCAAAGGGTAATTTCACCCGAAAACAGCCGGATCGACAACTTTGGCAGATATAGAATAAGCCCCATTAGAGAGTAAGGAGCATATTCTATAATAGAGGTGAGCAACCTATTTGTCAATGTAGCCAAAGGTGTGGCGAATAAGAAGTGAAAATCACCACACCATGTAAAAATTGAGAAATGAGGTTGCTCAATTGAACATTTAAAACAACACACACTGTTTGTCTGCTTTACTCACCTCAGCACTATCACCTGCTGCTGGTTCACTTTGTTGACTTATTCAGAAAGCGGAAATCAGCACAAGCTGTCAGGAAAAGTTTATTTTACTGTGGCAGCTGGCATGAGTTGGAGGTGGGAGAGCAGGCAGGGCGGCGCAGACGAAAAAGTTTGCGCACCCCTGCCTTATAGCACAACAACATCAACACAAAAAAGAATAAAAATACAAAATATACTGTGACAAGCGCTATACCTAAAATAAAACTATGCAGTGCATATGTGAATTAATTAGTGCAGTGCACAACTAAAACAGCCTGGTAATCTACTTAGGAATATCCCAAAATAAACCTCAAAACAAGAATAAATACAAAAATAGACATAAACCTGGCGCATGTGTAAATACAGTGAAATGATATTAAAGTCCAAATATACAGACTATTGCTCCCAATCCTGAGTGGTCATCTGATGGTAGATGGTATCAAAATCACAGTTCACAAAGCAAAGAGAAAAACAGTCCTCCTCACGATATATTCAACCTGCAGATGTATGACATAAAGCAGAGAGACAGGACATTGCGCAGTATGTTTAGTTGCCAAATGTGCCCTTATGATCAAAGCTCAATGAGATGCCTACTTACTAGAAGTAGATAGGATGCATGCAGGGGAGAGAATCTGTACTTGGAGCCTTCTGGGTCCCAGTCGCCTCTGGTGTACCACGAACCCCTCGTGGTATCCTCCGCTTCCGTGGACGTCAGGCAGGTCTCCCTTTCAGGAACGTAGTCTCCTGGATCAGCTTCAGGATTCCTTCAGCCTCATATTTCCTCCAGTGGGGATAAAAGAGGGCAGAGGATTGCGCAGTAATAAAAAACTTTAATGACGCCTACCTAAAAAAATAAAATACTCACAAAAGACGGTGAGTATAAAAACAAAGATGTGCCCGACCCAGCACAACCCAAACGCCGCACTCAGTCTTTGAATGTCCTCCTCGGTGCCGCGTGTACCTCGCGGGATTCCGGCGCGTTTTGGATGACGTCACCGTCTCCTCTTCAATGACTAGCAGCTTGAGTGTGTGGGGCAGTACCTCTTAGGCTCCTCCCTACGCGTTTCGTGACGGGGAACGTCACTTCGTCAGGGGATTGTCCGTCACGAAACGCGTAGGGAGGAGCCTAAGAGGTACTGCCCCACACACTCAAGCTGCTAGTCATTGAAGAGGAGACGGTGACGTCATCCAAACCGCGCCGGAATCCCGCGAGGTACACGCGGCACCGAGGAGGACATTCAAAGACTGAGTGCGGCGTTTGGGTTGTGCTGGGTCGGGCACATCTTTGTTTTTATACTCACCGTCTTTTGTGAGTATTTTATTTTTTTAGGTAGGCGTCATTAAAGTTTTTTATTACTGCGCAATCCTTTGCCCTCTTTTATCCCCACTGGAGGAAATATGAGGCTGAAGGAATCCTGAAGCTGATACAGGAGACTACGTTCCTGAAAGGGAGACCTGCCTGACGTCCACGGAAGCGGAGGATACCACGAGGGGTTCGTGGTACACCAGAGGCGACTGGGACCCAGAAGACTCCAAGTACAGATTCTCTCCCCTGCATGCATCCTATCTACTTCAAGTAAGTAGGCATCTCATTGAGCTTTGATCATAAGGGCACATTTGGCAACTAAACATACTGCGTAATGTCCTGTCTCTCTGCTTTATGTCATACATCTGCAGGTTGAATATATCGTGAGGAGGACTGTTTTTCTCTTTGCTTTGTGAACTGTGATTTTGATACCATCTACCATC
Source organism: Ascaphus truei (assembly GCF_040206685.1). Lineage (NCBI taxonomy): Eukaryota > Metazoa > Chordata > Amphibia > Anura > Ascaphidae > Ascaphus > Ascaphus truei. The sequence goes on from NC_134483.1 coordinate 129,515,136, forward strand.
AGATGACCACTCAGGATTGGGAGCAATAGTCTGTATATTTGGACTTTAATATCATTTCACTGTATTTACACATGCGCCAGGTTTATGTCTATTTTTGTATTTATTATCAACACAAAAAAGGGTAAAGATGTTATTGCTCATTACCACCATCTTTCTTTTTTTCTGTTTGATACCTGGGTGGTGACATATCAAAGTCTCCCGGCGGCAAAAAGAAATCCCACAAGATTTATCAAAGAAAAATATATTCATTGGGATTATTTTCATGAATAATTGGCATATTGTTTTCTGACCCAGTTTTGCAGCCGGGAGATGTTTTATACACAATGTTTCTGTATGTGGGGAATTAATAGATGCCCCTTACATGTTTAACAAAATGTGAGTTCTTTGTAAATCCATCCATGAAACAGTGACCACATAAATTATCTCGGCAAATGTTTGGTAGTATTTGGTTAACCAGATCAGTGCTAGAAAAACTGTACATACAGTACTGAAGAGATGGAATGCGCTTAATGAAAAATCTCTGTAAAACATCAGATATAGACAAATAGATTAATCAAGCACGCTGCCTAGGGGTCACACTCGACTCCTCTCTCACATTCGCCCCTCACATTCAAAACATTTCTAAAACTTGTCGCTTTTTCCTCCGCAATATAACAAAGATACGCCCTTTCCTCTGTTGCTCGACTGCTAAAACTCTGACTCAGGCTCTCATTCTCTCCCGTCTTGATTACTGTAAACTCTTGCTGTCCGGCCTTCCGGCCTCTCACCTGTCTCCCCTACAATCTATCCTAAATGCTGCTGCCAGAATCACTCTACTCTTTCCTCGATCTGTCTCAGCATCTCCCCTGCTGAAATCCCTCTCCTGGCTTCCGATCAAATCCCGCATCTCACACTCCATTCTTCTCCTCACTTTTAAACTTTACACTCTTCTGCCCCTCCTTACATCTCATCCCTAATTTCTCGCTATGCACCATCCAGACTCTTGCGTTCTGCTCAAGGATGTCTTCTTTCTACCCCCTTTATATCTAAAGCCCTCTCCCGCCTTAAACCCTTTTCACTGACTGCCCCACACCTCTTGAATGCCCTTCCCCTCAGTACCCGACTAGCACCCTCTCTATCCACCTTTAAGACCCACCTTAAGACACACTTGCTTAAAGAAGCATATGAATAGCACTGTGAACATTCTGAACACATGATACATAAAGCTTGGCCCCCTGCAGATGCACTTACCAGAACTCCCTCCCTCTCTGTACGTTCTCCCTACCTACCAATTACACTGTAAGCTCCTCGGGGCAGGGACTCCTCTTCCTTAATGTTACGTTTATGTCTAAAGCACTTATTCCCATGATCTGTTATTTATATTATCTGTTATTTATTTGATTACCACGTGTATTACTACTGTGACGCGCTATGTACATTAATGGCGCTATATAAATAAAGACATACAATACAATCTTAAAACTCTCTTAAAGTCAATTTCAGTGGTGCGTGGTGACCACCAGATAATTGAATAATTGAAGGGGGTGTGGGTTAGGTTTAGAGTAGTGCTCAGAGATGCCTCTATGGTGCTGTACCTTTAATGCAAGCGGGATGCCAGCAAGCAGGGACTCCTGTAAGGATTCCACACAGAAGCGTTAAAGAATGTTCACATTGTCAGATCTTTACTTTACTGGGCAATTGATTTGAACCTGTATTTAAAGGTACAGCACCATAGAGGCATCTCTGTGTGCACTTCTCTGCTTCGGATTTTATCTGCATAGACTACTGGCGTATCAAGAGGACTATCTAAGATGATTATGGGGTAAATTCTATATACTTTGAAGCAGCCGTTTTGGTATTGAAGTCTATGGTGATCTTCGTCCGAAAATGGTCTGGACGTCCACTTTGAACTACAATATATAGAATATACCCCTTAATAGCATTGTGCCACACTGTTGTGTGTTTAACAAGCCAGGGACACTTTAAACATGGCTGCTGAAACAAGGTTTAGCTTTATTATTTGTTTTTTAACCACTGTGCAAAGACCCCATCCTTGTACCTGTGTTTGCAGGCAACAATAAATCCATAGGAGATTTCAAAGTGATGCTCGGAGTCTGAAAGAGAAAGTGCCATTTAAAATACCAGTCATTGCCCTGATCGGAAAGAACATCTCTAAACATCGACAACATGACATCTGTTTCTCAGAACCATCTTACCGCTAATGAATCTAAAAGGTAAGATTATGATTAATAGCCATTTTAATTGTAGAGCCTCCCTTCTGAAAGAACCGGCTACTGTTTCTCCAGTTCGATGTGCTTTTCATTCAGTGTGCCTGTAAATGTAGAGCTGGGTTAACCTCTTTGCTTCCTGATGGCGATGCAGCACAGAACTTTGCACCTCACTGTGGGAGCAACGTGGCTTAATTTTACTGGTAATTGTATATCTCATTAGCACCACGTTATTGTAGCTCAACATTGCAGAGAGAGACAGAAAGAGAGAGTCCAAGTTTAGTAGCGGCCCATTGACTTATTATAACGATGCTCGTTTCCTATAGGAAGTGGACCCGCAGGGCTGACGTAGGGGTATATAATCACCGACCAGAGCCAGGGGACAGAGTCCTGTTAGAGTAGTCGTGATCTAGGCAGAGGTCAAGGCTGGCATCAAAGGTGCAAAGTCAGGATACAGGCTGGGGTCTAGGTAGGCGACACAGAAGCGGGGGTCGGTGTCACAGGCTGGGGTCAGCACCAGGGAATCCAAAGGAACAAGCATTTCTCAGGAACACAAGGAATACATACTCTGCTTAGGCAGGGGCTGAGAGTCACTGACTGCTATTTAACCCCTGGAACAGGTGCAGCCAATTACCAAGTCCAGGAACTAAGATGGCCACAACAGCCACATAAGGGCAAGTTCCAGCAAAAGCCTGGACTGGAACTCTTACACTTATATACTTCCCAAAACACTCCCCTATACAACATGTGGGGTGGTGCCTGTGAACACACTGCAGGGGTGAACAAAAATATTAAATACTTAGGAGCCAGACATAATATTTAGCAGCCAGTGTGTTAAGCATTTGGGGGTGAGGGGGGATTTCCGGCGCGCACCCCCCCTGCCGCCACACATTCAAGCTCTGTGTCACAGTATATCTGTGATACAAAAGAGAGGAGGAGTAGAGGCTCCACGGATTTCATAAATGCAAATATTTATTAAAGCCAAATAAAGTGTCCAAGGTTTCGGCCGTCACAGCAGCCTTTGTCAAGGAGTAGTAGCATGTGTCTGGACCATAAGGGTCCACTATATATAGTGAGTGCATAGAATATCATGCTCACAAGAGTCCAGTGTTTTCATCCAATGCGCATACCTAGAATGGATGACGACGCTGGACTCTAGTGAGCATGGGATTTTCTCCTGCACACGTGCAGTTTGCAGTACACAAGTATATGGGAATGGATGACGACGTTGGACTCTCGGGGGAACAGGATTTGCTCCGTATACACGACCATACGGTCAGGGACTATGGACGTACGGATAATAGGATGCAAGGGGTAGTGCTATGAACACGCAACAAGTGACATCACAACAACGAGGATCCGAGTGAAGACACCTGACATAGATTATGGGATTCACCAGGACTATTAGTATAATCACCTGGACTGTTAGTTAATGCAAGTCAAAGGAAGACAGTCCCAAAGCATATTGAATAGGGGGTTCAGGCCCATATTTATTAAGATGGGCAACTCCATAAGACACCTTGATGTCCCAGAAGACACTGCAACACCCATTCATTTCAATTTCACCAGGACTATTAGTTAAATCACCTGGACTGTTAGTTAATGCACTGACTATACAAAGTGGATTTATCAAAAAGGCCGACAGTTGAGAAGATAACTGTTGCCCCAAAAAGAAGCACATTTGAGTGGTGCACTCTCAGGCGGTTAAAACTTAACTTTTAATTCTACAATTGTAATATATATATGTATACACACGACAATACATTTTACATAAGTGTATGTTTAAAAATAAACACATAAACTGACAGGGTGTGATGTGTAATTATTTCTGCTGTTATAGTGTTAATGTGTGATGGACAGAGCCGTTTATTATTGGGTAATAATCCAATGGAATAGTGATGTCTTATTGTACAAAATATATGACCAAAATGGAGATATGGAGACTATATATTAAATATGAAAGTCACATGAAGAGTGACGCAGCTCTAACATCACTGCCAATAATTACTCCTCATCATAAATTTATACTAATCTCCATATGATACATGAGTGGATGCGCTGTAGAAGATGACAATATTGCATGAATGCAGGAGTGTATAATGTTGAGGTGCAGTGGAGATATAATGCTAGAAGCTAGATATGAAAGACATAGGCTGTGACAGCCAAAACATTGAACACTTTATTTGGCTTTAATAAATATTTGCATTTATGAAATCTGTGGAGCCTCTACTCCTCCTTTCTTTTGTATCCTGTACTTTGCAGGATACTTTACTGATTGCAGTGGGATTTCCCTTATCGAGTTAGAGAGCACCGGTATCAGTACTGGTATCTTTCATATTTTGATTATTGGTAGGCAACATTTGCTTGTATTACACAGTATATCTGTGACACGCTCACTCACACAGTGGCACACACGCTCACTCACACAGTGACTGAGACATACACCACACACAGTGACACTTTCAAGAGGGAACATAAAGTAGAGTTAAATGATTAATACTCATGAGCATTTCCCTATTTATTAATTTTCAGATCACAAGGTTGTACACTCGGAACGCATAGGAAATTAAAACAGGATAAGCAGGTTGATTTTAGTGAAGTCTCTGAGCTGCGGTGGAAACTTAACAAGGCTGAAAATGAAAATGTGGATTTAGGAGCAAAACATAACAAAGAGGTGAGTGTTATCCTGTAGTATTTGCTATGAAAATGTGTTTTCACACAGATTGTTTATACCAATCAGCAGCAACTGTAAAGTGCTGGAATAAATGACGTGTATGAAACCGGTCTCATGCCTACATGTGTACTCACATACTGCAGCACTGCATAGGGATCGCCACATCTTGTGATAAGATTAGAAAATTGTAAGTCATTTTGGTATATGTGCATATATTATTGTGTACTTTTTAAGATCAAGTTATGCTTCTCCATCAGACACCTTCCAGCCCATTGAAATGAATGGGTGTTGCAGTGGCTCCTTGGACATCAAGGTGTCTTATGGAGTTGCCCATCTTAGTAAATATGGGCCTGAACCCCCTATTCAATATGCTTTGAGGCTGTCTTCCTTTGACTTTGGAACACTTCAGCTCTGTTACAGTGAGTTGATAGGCATCTATGTATCAAGGCAGTTTTGGAGAGAAACTGGGGCATTTCAATTTGTTTTGTTACAATTCTGTCCCATGTGCACCAGCTGTGAAGTTGGGAGATTGTATGGTGCACACAAAGTAATGCGATTTATCAAGTTCTGGGTCTGTGTGCGCCATTTTTCTGTCATCAATCAATTCATCTGGCAAGTTTAAGATAGTGTAACTCTGACTTCTAACAAGCTAGTAGATGTAAGAAACTGTTTCATTTGGTGCAAATATGGAGCAGTGCATCCACATTTATCTGTGTTGACACACACACGCACACACACATATTGCATAGGAGTACCATTTAGAAATACAGTATTAACCTTTAGAGCACTCTCCTTTTTTTTTTCTCTTGGCCTGTGCCCACTGGTTTAGGAGATATGTCTCGGAGGGGTTGCAGAGAATGTCTACTTATGATTTCGAAAGTAATAAAAGAGAAGTGCTACAAGAATAAAAGAAAAACAAATGAATTCTAGTGTTTCCAGAACATGTGATCGTGCAAAGACAGCCATCCATGTGAAGGTCCAGTCTTGAAAACAGCCAAGACATTACATTAGAGTTTGCAATGCTATATGTCGAGGCGTGCACTTACAGTAGAGGCAACGTTTATTCTAACATTTGCTGTAAACTAGCCGGGTTACATTCTGGGTATGTGCTGGGTATGTGCTGGGTATGTTCTGGGCTAGTTTGAGGCACGTTTAAGGCATTTCTGCATTGACTAACGACCCATAGGATTAACACAGCAGGGATCCCTGGCAGTCCAATTTAGTTTGAATGGGACTGCCAGGGACCCCCGCTGTTAATCTGATAGGCCATTAATCAATGCAGAAATGCTGGGGCTAGTTTAAGGAAAGTTTAAGGCATGTATTCAGAATGTACCTGGGTTTACCTGGGTCTTTTGGGGAATTGCTACTGGTTTTTGTTAGAATAATCGCTGCCTCTACTGTATTGTGGAAACATCGCACCTTTCCGTTTGTACATAGATAAACAATCTATGACACTCTCTGTTTCATAAAACACCTTTTTGTTGATCACCTGTTAAAGCTGCAGACCAAGCAAAATCCTACGTGTGTGTGTGTGTGTGTGTGTGTTTTTTTTTAATCAGTTCTGTACTATGAGAAAATACTTGGAGCATTTAAAAAAAAAAAAACTTTGTTGTACATTTTTAATGTATTATAATGTAAGAAGCATCTTTTGTTTCTATAGCAACCATTTACAAAGTCACATCCCCTTCCTCTTCTGGCACACCCCTGTTTGAGTCCTGTTTTATGTCATGATCTGTACATTGACAGTTTACTCATTATATCATTTAGCACGCCAGAGTGTTTTTTTTTTTTTAAATTGTAGTTAGCTTTACGACATAGAACAATATGGATTGATTTAAGGTATACAGGCATACCCCGCTTCAAGTACACTCACTTTAAGTACACTCGCGAGTAAGTACATATCGCCCAATAGGCAAACTGCAGCTCACGCATGCGCCTGTCAGCACGTCCTGAACAGCAATACCGGCTCCCTACCTGTACCGAAGCTGTGCGCAAGCGGGGAGACTATAGAGCCTGTTACACATGCGTTATTTATATCAGTTATGCACATATATGATGATTGCAGTACAGTACATGCATCGTTAAGTGGAAAAAGGTAGTGCTTCACTTTAAGTACATTTTCGCTTTACATACATGCTCCGGTCCCATTGCGTACGTTAATGCGGGGTATGCCTGTATATCCTGAGGTTTCTTCAGAATGGGGATATGGAAGTTATACAAATATAGAATTAATTTCTACCCAATCCTGACGCTTTTTGTTTACAATATGTAGTCATTTACCAGAATCAATAATCTTTAATGTGTTGCAATGAAATCATGTGTCTTTCTGCCAAGTAAAACTCTAGCAACATGCAAAATATTTATTGCTGATCTTAGGATCTTATAACCTGCATCGTACGCCATTATCCCATGAGCAAGAAGCCAAGAGGGAATAGCCAGAACCAAAACAAGCAGTGATGCTGTTTTTTTTTCCATGGCACTGATCTCTATAGAAGCCTACGGCACAAAGTACATATGAAACTGAGGCTGCACTACAATATGTTCTCAGTATTGGACTGCTTCCAGATTTAGCATCCGTTCCATAATTAAAGAATACATTTAAAAAAAATACAATTATTAATTATTTAAGAGTTAGTTTACTTCCCTGTGTTTGTTTTAAATCTGCAGTTCAGTCAATATCCTGCATGTGTGTTTTTTTTTAATAAATCAGTTCTGTAGTAAGAAAAAATACTTTTAGCATTTTCTGTTTTTAAAAAAACAACTTTGAAAGACCAATTTTCTTGTATTCTATTTTAACAGCCATTTGCTAAGGCACTGCCCCTTCATGTCCTGTCACAAGCCCTGGCACACCCCTTTGTCAGCCCTGCCCTCCCTCTAGCACGCACTTGTAAGTGCAGGATTTCATGAATATTCATGAGCTTCCACTGACAGACAAGCAGATTATAAACAAATCCCAGCTTTTAATATGTCACCAAATTTCGACCTATCAATACATGGAGAACGAATTGACCTGCAGCTATACACTTCTTTAGGTAATTAGAGATTGCACACATGAAACTATTGAAGTAAAAAAATAAATGTAAAAAAAAAAAAAAATGACTGAACTGCAGCTTTAAAATATCTGTTTATTTTAATTGATTTAATTAATTTCCTTTAGGGAAATAATTCTACAACAACAAATTTAGAGATGAAGTTGGCGCGAAGCAATAATTCCATAACAACTTAGTTATAATTGAGGTTGGAGTACAGTTGAACTTTTGAAGTACAGAAAAGCAGAGGTGTCAAGTTAATAAACGCTAAACAAAATATTTGCAATTCAGCTTCTGCAGTTTCTCTTTGTCCTTGGCTTGTAGCTGTTTAGAAGACCTATTAACTTCTGCCGATGTGTTGAATCTTTCACAGATGACCACGTATGAAAGCCAGATCGCCAAGCTGAGGTCTGAGGTCGAAAAGGGGGAAGCTGTTCGGCAAAGCCTGGAGTATGAGCTGCTAGTGGCAAGAAAGGGATGCAGGATGGAAAGAAAGGCCAAGGAAGAGGAGAAGGCCAATTCGATTAGAATGCAGGAACAATTTAAAGGTATTGCAGGATAGAAGCACACTGCAGACAGATGTGTGGTTTGAAGCAGAAGTTCGAAGGATTAGTTATGAATATTGTTCAGACACTCGGATATTTCAAGTTCATTAAAAACACAACAAAATAGAGACGATAGACTCAGATGCTCACGGGAGGATTTTGTAGACTGTCTTAATTAACTAATGGTGTTCCTAATAGTATGGACGATTTTGTACTGTGTAATGTTCAGGTCTAAATATATGATATACCCTTGTTTCCCAGAATGTAACATTCTGTACCCCTTCCCTTCTCTCAATTTTATTCTCTATACCCCTTTGAATTTGTGATAAACGAATACAATTTTAATTTTAATAATAATAAAAATAGCGATGGCTTTGTTTTGACTCCTTTTGGAGAAAATGAGAATTTATCAATTGCTTAATTACAATTTTAAGGCAGTCACTTTTTAAAATCTAGCCTCAAAATGTCAACAACAAAAAATGCCGTGGAGCAATAGAAATTGAAATAAAAAGTGTGTGTGTGTGTGTGTGTGTATATAATGTTTTATTGCAGGTCCTCACCTGGTGATTATCCATATATTTAGATATTTTCATTTCTATATCACAAACAGTACAGATTGAGGAACTCCAAGTACAGATGAGCAGTATTGAGGGGATCTTTCAAACGGCGCAGTATAGCTGGCAAGAGGCACGGAAGACATTTGAACGTGACCTCCAAACACAAGACCACATCATTCAGAACTGCAACAAGGAGTATGAGATCCTTTTGTCTGATAAGAACAAAATAGAAATGGTTCTTAAGGTACGTCTAAGGGCTGCAATAGCCCTCACACATTGCAAGTCGTCGTGAATCACTCCTGGAGAGTTGAAGATGTGTTTGAATGCAGTGACTACTTCTGTGTTTTGATGAGATTGGAGGAAATTAGATCAAGAAGGTAGTTGGTGGAGGGGAGACCAGGTTAAATGAGAGGCTTCCTCAAGGTGTCAAGAGTGCAGGAAGGGCACTTTGAAGGGAGAAGCTTACACCAGACAGAGTACAGAGACCATAGTAAGATGGATAGTGTCCTCCTTGGCTTTGAAATATTCAGCCAATAGTTGAAAAGCCTTTGGAGGCAAGAAACAGAAGACACATTATTTCTTACTACTGTGGAATAGCAATGAAAGGTAGCCCGAAAGAGGGCCCTATTGATGTTTAACAGGATACAGTAAATCTGTACTGAAGAACATAGTGGTCAGAGGCAAATTGACATGATGTAGAAGTCAAGCTCCATTACCTTTTCTGCCTTTGCTATTTTGTTTTGCGTTTTGTTATATGGGTATATCTGTAACTGTAAAATTCTAATTTACATGAGGATGTCTAACTACAATTGAGATCGTTATAACAACATGAAAAGGGTTGTTTTCTTTATTTGTGGTATGGATCTACCTATTAATGTATTCCACCTTCCCTGCCAATAGAAATGCTACCTTTTTGGAAGCATCCCCCAAGATAGAAGGGCTTAGTTCAGTGGTCCGAGTACCTAAAGACAGGCAGTGGTGCGGTACATAATATCATCAAAGCAATGTCTTTGGGCCACATTTTAGAAATATTTACACAATACTTATACTTAGAAACAGAGGATTTAAAAAAAGAAAGACATCTCATCTTTAAAAAAGTGAAACTGTGAGATTAAATACAAACCTCAAGTACCACAACTTTTTCACATTAAAGTCGTCACACTTCTTAACCCCAGTAGCACCATACTGTACTTTAATCACTTGCTTTGTTTAAGGCTGAGATTATAGTGGGCGCGCGCAAGCACATCTTGCACAAGTGATGGGTGAACTCAATTTCCAGTGATTGGGGAGGCGTGGCGGACGTGTCACCAGGCTGGTTTACCCTCATTGGCTGAACTGCTCACGTGACGTGTCCGGCGTGCGAAAATATAAAATAATTTGTCTTTTAAAAAAAAAGTGCCGCGCGGTCGCTGTGCATCGCTAGCGCAGTCGCACGCAGTATAGGTGGCCTCGTAGGGAAGAAGTATGTTGTTCTCGTCGCGAGCACTATAATGTTAGCAGGTTCTGCAGGTTTAGTAGTAATTCATAGCTTGGGGATGCTTCATATTCTAGGTGTCTGACAATAGTTGTGCCGCCCTTGAGTTTATCAGCAAATCGCAGATAATAACAAATGTCTACCTATGAGGTATCCAAAACTCATTCATTAAATTGTATTATGTAAAATGCAACCGTTTGTGTTATGATGTGCTATTCCATGATAAAGGACAGGACTGGTCAGGTTATGCTTAGATACCAAATCCTATATCACATTTGCAGTTCACCCTTAAAATTCCCTAAATTAGTCTCTCTAAATACATTTCCTATTTTTTTTTAAATCAACAAATAGTAGAAATTGGTGGTATTGCATGTTATTGCATGTTAAAGCAGCAATCCCCCTGTAGCTTATCTGAACCTGGGGGTCCTTCCGAGCAGATCCAAGGTCCCCCTACCGCCTGGGGGGACACCCGAGTCCTGAGCTGCATGACATTTATTTGTTGTTTTAATAAAAATACAAACATGGCCTCCGGGGTCACTAATAGAAAGCCACGATGTCATCTCCAATGATGTTTCAGCTTTCTATTGGATGCTGGAATCAATGCTGACCCCCGGCTATTTTTTGTCCACCAGGCAAGTATGTCTAAAATAGTCTCGTTGCACGGTATCTTGAGGTCCCCAAATCTCAGGATCATGGATCAGCACTGGGGGTTAGTTCAAGTTGGTTAAAAAAAAAATTATTGAGCTCTCCGGACTTCTACTTAAACAAGTGTCAAAAAGTTGCAGGAATTCTTGGTAGCTTGTTTTATTTATTTATAAACTGTGTTACCAGGAAGTAATACATTGAGCGAGCGTTACCTCTCGTTTTTCAAGTATATCCTGGGCATATAGTTATGGTTACAAATACATAGTTACATTAAGTGACCAGGGTTATATATTATATACCAAACATAGCATGCACAGTTCGAGATAATATATATTATAGGCGTATGTAACAGTTACAGACCTGATTAAAATGTGAGACAGCTTTAGTTTTGAAAGAATTTAGACTGGTGGCGACTGTGAGAATCTCCGATAGATTATTCCTGTTGTGGGGTGCACGGTAAGAGAAGGAGGAGTGGCTGGATACTTTCTTGAGCCTTGGGACCATGAAGAGTCTTTTGGAGTCAGATCTCAGATAAGTGCTGCATGTGGTAGGGTTGAGGAGCTTGTTCAGGTAGACTGGTAGCTTGCCTAGAAAGTATTTGAAGACAAGACAGGAAAGATGAACTTTGCTCCTAGGCTCAAGTGATGACCAATCTAGTTCTTTGAGCATTTCGCAGTGATATTGGTTGTAGTTGCATTGGAGAACAAAACGGCATATTGAATTGCAGAGTCTATCAAGTTTGCTAAGGTGGGTTTGGGGTACCTTGTCATATACTATGTCCCCATAGTCTATAATTGGCATTAGCATCTGCTGTAAGATACGCTTTCTGACCAGCAGACTTAAGGAGGATTTGTTCCTATAACATACACCTAATTTGGCATTGACAGAGTAGTAGTTTTATTTCCTGTACAGTGGAGGGTTTTTGTCACTTTTACCAATCAAAACTTTTTTAATGTCTTGTTATACCCACATACCAGCTTCACGTTGCATAGTCAGAAACCAACCTCGCACTGATGAGACCCAAAAGGTTGAAACAGCTGTCTGTGAGTAGGTTTACTGGCTATGTAATTTAACCCAGGCTGTGCGAAAAAGCTATGTAATACGTAAGCTTATAGGGCTCCATGTTAAAATGAATAAGAAGCAAAAGGTGACAACACGGTGTGCTAATTTCCATGTAATTTCCCATAATCCCTTGCGGCAGTGGAAGCACTGTTTGCTAAGAGATGATCTGGTAAAACAGGGTTGCAGACCTGTCTGAGATGCACATGAACCCACAAGGGGTATTTTTATTTTCTGTACAATAATTTAGATTACACTTTTACAAAGGGTATGTTGTGAAAGTAGCAATCTATTATTTGTTTAGTAACATTTCCTGTACCCAAGGGTTTCCAGGTCATGTTTTTTTTCCCCATCTTCCTTGTACATTATTCTTCTTTTATTGTTTTTAGCGATGGCTGCATTAAGTTTACAATGCCATCTAGTGGTTATTTTTGTATAATCTCAGTGAAATCAGATGGCTGACCATAAATACAAGCACATCGGTATTTCTTTATTTTTTATTTATTTTGTCTTTTTTTTTTTTTTTTAAGTGCATATTTGAAAAATGTTAAATATAGTAAAAAAAAAAAAAAAAGCAACATGTCTTCTTGCCTATTTTGAAAGAAAAAATAGCTACCACAGAGCCTCCCAAACGGTGGCAATCCTTCAGTCTAAAATAGTTTTATGTTGGCAGATTTTTGGAAAACTAATGAGTTCTTATAAGTGGCCATTCCTTCAAATGATGTATTTAGCTGAAAGTTGAATTTGGGCAGGATTGCACATTTAACTAAAATTAAGAAGACACGCGTAGATCCAGTAAAATATAATTGAATAAACGACATTGGAAACTGGTCTGAGGTGATAGCAGTGTCAGATACACCCGAAAAAAAGATATACAATATACAAGCTTCATCTGCTCCAAACATTTGTGTGTGTTTCAATAAGTCCACCAATTATACTCGAGTGCAATACATAAGGGTAGTTCAGATTGCACTCTTTTCTGTGTAAAATATAACTATGAAATAAAGGCAGGCATAGATATGTTGGCACATCTGGAAAATGAAGTGCTGGCTCAGGGAGCTCTTTTGTTTTTGTATTTATGTTGGAAGAGAACAAAATAAGTTTGGCACCTGTGCTGGACTACGTAGCACATACAGGCAAGAGACGTGAACTTGGGCAGCCTTACTGTTAACCAAGATTGCTAACCATCACAATTAGACAATTGTAAATTCAGTCCGTCTATGGATCTCCATGTCAAGATAAGACAACAAATTGGAAAGTCCTTGTCGAATCGAGTTTGAGAGATGTTCAGTTTATCTCACTAGGAGTAAATAGATAGATGAATCTCACCCACTACATCTGATGCAGTTTTGTCCCTGCTGTAAGAAAATGCACAGTACCTGTTACAATCCAAGTTGAATATTCTTCGTATGTTTGTATATACTTATTCTGAGGAAAGCATAAACTTCAAACACTTTGCAGGAACAAAATAATACTCTACAGGAGCTGCACAAGAAGTTGCATGAAATGGAAACAGAACACAATAGCCACATGGAATCTTTGAGGCATCAAAAAAGTGAGCTGGAATACACACGTGAGAGAGAGGAAAGACTGAAGCTGGAATTTGAGGTAGGTAACTTGTGCCTTAAAGCAGCAGTCCAAGCTGTGTTTTTTTTCATTTTTATTATTTTTTCCCGTTTAATATGTGCATCAATACAATCCACACAATGAAAGTAATTAGCTAAGTTGCCGATCGATCTGTTCTCCTGTGACCGGTCGGCGAAGATTTGGCTCGGGGGTTCACTAACTGGCTGTCAGTGCAGCAGAAGAGGACCAAAGATGCAAAGTTCTGTGGGGAAGACTGTGTGACCAGGCAGTCACTAGATACAATTTGTGCACTGCTAGAGAGAGGGTAGGGCTAAAAAAAGAGGCGTGCCAGAGCATTTTTCAGAAGAGAAGGAGGATGTGACTTTGTGAATGGTTGCTATAGAAATGCTTGTTACATTATAATACATTAAAAATGTAATTCAGAGTTGTTTAAAAACAATTCTACAAGTATTTTCTCATAGTACTGAACTGATTTATTAAAAAAAACACATGTAGGATATTCCCACATAGTTGGCCAGTTGATTTTCTTAGGGGCATGAGAATGGGGAACTATTTGTGAAGTGTTTTCTTTACCCTTATCCCACTGTGTCCTTATCAGAGAATCAATATAGTTAGGGGTTGAGGTGGGGAGTGGGGACTCTGGCTGTACAAGCGCTTACTGATCAAACACTGACATCACACAACAGGGAGGGGCCAGAGGAGATCAAACCCCTCCCTAACTTAAAAAAATAAATAAAACATACTTGTAGGCGTCCAATTTGGGTATAACGGGTATCAATTACCCAGATGGAACCCCTTAAACATGCCACTGGAATTAGTTCACTTTGGTCCAAAGCGTGTCTGCCCCTTTAAAGATGCAGTCCAGAGTACCAAATTGAACTAATGCAGTGCTATGCTTAATAGGTTAAACCATTGGTGCGCAAACGTTTTCGTCTGTGCTCCCCTGCCTGTTCTCCCCCCCCCTGCTTGCGTCCCCGTCCCCTCTTACCTTGTCTACGGCGTATGTAACATCGGCATCATGTGACCCTGTGGCGTTACGGAGACAAGGTAAGGGAAGTTACAGAAGCCTTGCGCGCTCCCCCGGCATTTAATTGAAATGCCTTGGGGAAGAGCGTGGGGCCTCTGTAAGCTGTGCCCCTCCATCCCCAGAAAATGTCACGCCCCTGGGTTAAACCAGGAGACTGAGGCATTTAGAAAAAAAAAAACCTGACAAATATATATATATAATCTGTGTGTTTTTACAGCCCTTGTCCTTTCATTGTCTTATTTTCATGCTGGGCCTCCGACATGGAAATGGCGTCTGTATGATTACTCTGTCACTAGGGTGGAGCAATCAGATTGATAACAATCCCATGCTTCAGAGTCCTCACTGTAAATTGAAATAAAGAGAAATGTACAGACTTTCAGAAATTATTTAAGGCAGACCCTCCAACTATGCCTATTTTATCAGGTACACGTCATGCTCCTCAGTGATCCTGCACCTTTAGGTTGAATTGTAGCTGAATATTTAGAACAGAAAGGTGAGAGAGCACCCTGGGATCTGGACGTAGTGCAGCATATGTTTTCAGCCAAGCAATGCAAGACTTTAAAATGCAAGCGTACTGCACCCACAAAACTGTAGACATATCACGAGACTGATCCTCCGATTCGGCAATATCATGATGAGGTGACCTTTTAACACTTATGATGTGACTACATATCCTCCATCTGTACATATGTAGCATGTGCTAAATATGTGCAGCCTATTTGGGTCTTGTACTAAGCGGGATACCATCTGTAAAAATTTGATATACTTCTGCCAGGATGTGAGGGCAGAGGAGAGCCCCATTGTCGTTCTCCTGCACCTATTGGTTGAAGCTCTGAACCTTCAGCTAATAAGATCTGGGAAATTAATGACATAGTTGCTGATTTAAAGGGACAGTCTGTAACGATGCTCGTCTCAAGCAGGAAGCGGACCCACAGAGCTGAGGTAGGTAGGTGAAAGAACCGACCTGAGCCGAGGGACAGTTCTGATAGAGTAGTGCGTAGTAGGCCGAAGGTCGGGGCTGGCAGCAGAGTGGCGAAGTAAGTGTGGATGCAGAGGTCGAGGGATGCAGAGGTCGAGGAAGGCTGAAGTCAAGGATAGTCGAGATACTTGCAGTGGCCGGGCGGGCTGAAGACAAGGATTGTCTAAGTTCGTGAGCCAGATCTGGTAACGTGAAAGACAATAAGCATAAACACGTTGCATGAACTCAGTAGTAAACTGGAACTTTGCTCGGCAACTTCCTACTCACAGGACTATCCTTTTAAAGGAAGTTGCCAGAAGCAAAGATGGACGGTCCAGCCACAGAGGGCGAGCAAGAGCAAAATCCAGAGCCAGAATATGAAAACCCGGAAATGACTTTACCAAACCTGAAACAGTCCTACATAGCCGCTCGGAAAACAACCTTATGTGAACAATATAACAATCTATTTGGCTTCCTTAAACTAATTTTTAAGAACAAAATAGGAAAAGAGCACAAACTTCATACCGTAATATTTTATTAAACATGAAGTGACAAATGTCTGTAAGTCAATAGCATGAAAATTAAGGGCTAGTGTGCAACGTTGATAGCGTTTTAGGAGTCCTCAGTCAGCACGGGAATCCCAGTCCTTCCGCTCCGCACATGTACTGTTCGCATCATGACGTCACCATGCTGACGGACCACACTCCAGGTGTTCTTCAGATCGCTAGTTTGCGAGGACGCCTAAGACGCTATCACTGCTGCACACTAGTTCTTCATTTTCATGCTAGTGATTTACAGACGTTTGCGAGTGTCGCTCTATTTCCCTTTTGTCTAATTAATTAAATATTATGCTACGAGGTGTGTATTCTTTTTCTATTTTTATTTCTGTAGCTCTATTTTGAGGAGCCGGGTATATCCTATTGTTGAAAAGAGCAGCTCCTTCAAGACGGGACTGTTTTTGGGATAGTAAATATATCCATGATTAATTGTCACTAATTTAAAATATTTTTTGCATATGTTTATTTGTTTTTAGTGATTTATTTGATTTTTTTTTTGTTAGTTTTGTAGATTGTATTCTAGCTCATTTACAATTTGATTTTAACGCATGTGGCTTTGGCTATAATAATAATATTTTAACATTTTTGTTGATTTTAGTCCATTTTTCAAACTATTGCTTAGAGTTCATTTAACTATCAAGTGACCTGTGTTATAATCATTTTTAAACCAATTAAACCATGCTAAAATAAAAGATGTGGCTACTTTAGATTTTTTCTGGAAATGAATTACAGATTGCATTTCTTATGAGCTCCTAAATGACTGAGTATTGATGAGCCAGTTGTTTTCTTTACCCGTAGCCAACCCTGTCCTAATCAGAGAGCCAATTCAGAGGTGGGATCTGACTGTGTAAACTGTTGATAAACACAAAGGGACATCAGACAAACGGCAATAGCAAGAGAATTCAAAACGCTCCCAAGTCTGAGCTAACCATGTTTACAAACGAAGAAATAATTTAATTATAGGTGTCAGAGTTTGGTAAAGAAAAAAAGGCATCAATCACACAATATAACCCCTTAAACATGTCACTGCTATTGGTACGCTGGTCCGAATATGGCGTACCCCTAAAAAAAGCGAAATCAATAGGTTATTAACACCTACACATTTTTGTAATAGGGAAGTGTTCGCCTTGTTGAGTGTGTGTAAGTCTATAAGTATATGCAAATAAATGCAAATGTATTGGTAAACACATTTTAAAGGGCTTTCATAATACTTGCTTCGATGAACCCCCATCTTGTATAAATGGGGAGAGTAAAATGTACTTCTTACCATGTTAGAAGAAGCACACAAAAGACTTGAGTAGAGTACAAAAACTTCTGTTTGTATTCAATTCATCAGAGCCAGTGAACACAGTGACGTTTCAGGACCAAATGTCCTTTCCTCAGACCAAACACCTAACATGGGAGACTAAACAAACTACTATAAATACCCGTGCAGGGTTAAAGAAATCACCTACCCCCAGCAACACCTGTGATGAGTGGCTGAGCACACACTACAGCCTAATTACTTCCGCCTTTGATGTCTGACGTCATCGCGCAACTAAGCGCCAAGACGCGAATGACATCATGACGCGATGACGTCACGTTGCTATGCAACCTAACTGATATCAACAAAAGAGGGATTGGCACATAGGAAATCGCACAGCTAGACTGCTGTGCAGTATAAGACAAGTAAATAGAGGACATAACTCCCAAAACTTATTATTATTATTATTAATAACCAGGAGTACTTAATAGTAAATAGGAGCAGTGGAAACAGATGTTAGTGTCCTTCTCTTGCATGTAGTCCAGTACCATGAGGAACAAAAGCTGTAAACAGAAGTGATCTATGTTAAATCATACTGCAAGCATATGAACACCTTAAACAATCTAATCATGATTTATAAGTACCAAGGCAGACAGTCCCCACAAGAGGAACACCAATGGAGCAAAACAAGAATAGAACTAACATAATGGTGAGAATGGCGGGGAATGCAAGGCATAAATGTAACTTTAAAACTATGATTAAGGACAACAATCTTAGGAACGATCCTTTGAGCACCTCCCTCACTGACGCCTAACACTGTCCCACACCAAGCTTCTGACACCAGCGCACGCCGGACCTCCTCATGCTGGTGCCCGAGCCCAGCTTGCTTCCTGCGTGTGCCGATGTCAGAAGCTCGGCATGGGACAGTGTTAGGTGTCAGTGAGGGAGGCCCGCAGCTGGGGAGAGCCGGGGCCCGGTGGCGAGAGGTAAGGCCGCCAGGCCCAGCCAGAGGTCGGGCCCAACTTGCAGCGCCGTCCGGGGCCCACAGCCACCGGCCCTGGACAGTTGTCCTAGCTCTCCCCCCCTGTCGGCGGTTTTGATTACACACTCCAAAGAATCCAGATTGGTTAAATAGTTTATCAAAACATCTCAAAATTAAAACTACATTTTAATTGGTATGATTAAAACATAACATATAGAGATCAAATAAAACCTGTCTACTATTAAAAATCCTGTGCTCAGGACGGTCAGTGTAGTAACCTAGTGTATGTTGGCAAGGAATAAAATGGTATATCTATTAATGTAATTGTTGTAAATCAACCACTACTAATGTAGCATGTGTACAATAGCTAGCAGCCACTATGTTCTTTCAGATAAAGTAAAGTAGCTGTCTGCATTAACAGACTAAGTTTGCTGTTGGCAAATGTACAGCATAGGTGGGTATCAGCCAGTGTGGGCTAAGTAATTGTAATCTGAAGAGAAATGTATTAGACCAGTCAGTCCTTTTTATATTGCACACTTTTAGTCAAGTCAAGTCAAGCCTTCTGTTCTTCACTGTATCAGTTTAATGTCATTATGCTGCCCTCTACTGGATTATGCTATAATTACACTGAAGTTTCTTAAGGATCCGAGGATAGAGGTCTTGTTCCAGAGATCCAAGTTAGTGATGTTACTGGCTCTGACCCAAGTCTTAGTCTGTTTACATTTTTTCTGCTGGTGCTGCCTTTTAAGAATACCGGGGCGTGACTGCTCGGCGGCTGACAATCACTGCTGAGAAGGAAAAGATTGTGCAGCAAAATCCATAGCGCTGCTATGGTTGAGAGGGTATAGAGAGGGCCAAAGAGGGTGTGGGGCCCAAACCATTTTTGGCATCAGGGCCCACTATCAACTTGTTTTGCCAATGGTATTAATAAGTAGAACATAATGGGCATTACGGCGTACAGTAGGTTCAAAAGATTATGGCTATAGGCTTGCTGCAAGCACAAAAATCAGTATGCAAACATTTTTTATACCTGCTAGCAGCATCTAGGAAAGCATTGTAATTGAGTATAGATTAGATTTAAAAGTGGGAAGCCTGTTCTTAAAGGCAAAGGATAAAAAAGAAAACCTGTTACCAGTGCAGTGGTTATGTATACATGTCTAATAACTAGGGGGGAAAGGGGGAGGAGCACAAAGCCAGGGCACTGTCCCGGTGACCCTACAGTTTATGACCTGCACCTCTGCCTGGGCCCTCCTGTGGGACTATCGGCAGGTAACAAGGGCACTCCCTTTTGCTCACCACCGTCCATCTGGTCTCTCCACTTCCCGAGCCCTATAGCAGGCCTGATGGGCCGTCCCTTTTGCTGGCCACCACCAATGTAATCTGCAAATCATAGGTGACGTAAAATATTCATCATTGATTTTGATTCCTTTTTCTTCCCAATCTAATTTCAGGACATGGTGTCTCCATGCCGCCCTCCCTTGCTGATCCATATACACCCCCAGGCCCATTACCCCTTACAACCCCTCCAGGACCTCGCAATGCTTCCACCCAGGCCCATTAACGACTTGTATCCGTCCCCCCCCCATTACCTCTTTACATTCTACCAAACTGTCCCCATGTTCACTCCTGTTACCGTAACATACTTGCCAACTGATGCTTTCTCTTTTTGATGGCCACCAATCTTTGCATTGAAATCTTCCATAACAATCTTGAGGTCACAATTTAAGTTGGTTGATTTCATGGTAGAAGTCTTCCACTTCATTGTCTGTGTTACTTGATGTTGAAGCATACACTTGGATTATTTGAAGCCTGCATCTCTTTTGTCAACTGAATTACTTTTCTGGCTGCTCTTTCTGATGAGTTATCATACTCCACTATGTTGTTTCTGCATCTCTTGTTAACGGTTACATCTACTCCACTGATTCTTCCATTCTCTGTACTTCCTGTAATACTGTAGAATAGGTGTCCACTATTCTGCTCAGAGGCCTTCGTCTTTTCTTCTAACTTCACTGAGGCCAACAATATCCCATTTAATCTTTTCAAGTGTTGCTTCACTGTAGAGAGTCTAGCAGCTGAAGGTAGCCTGATTTAGTTCTGCATGACAGCTTTTGTTTAACATCTGGGGATACCTAGCACCCTCTGCTTTCATGCCTTCTTCTTGAATGCTGTCAAGCTCATGGACATTCCAGCCCTCTAAAAATGAGGGCCTGTCACGTACAGCACACCTGTGAGCACATAACCTTCATAGGGGACAAGAGTTAATACACCGCTCGCAAACTGTCCCACTCTTCACCTCCGCAAAGGTCCCTCAAATGAGTAATATCTCCCCATAATCCGTCCCCATATACCATCTGTCACAAATGGCACATAAGTAGGCACGTGACTTAGATCTGCAGTCAGGGTTAATACACACAGCTACTCTAGCCAAATCACCTTTTGCCTGCGCAAGGTACCTCCAATGAGTTAATATTAACGCCTAACTCAATTGCAAACACATCTATACGCTGCCACCATCCGAGATAGTTATGCAAATAAAAGATATCAAATTAATAAATCTGCAAGTGTCTCAGGTCTCTGTTTATGATAGAAAAAACTATGCACTTAACGCATAACAATCTGTTGTAGCAAAATGTGTCCGAAAAAAAAAAAAAAATATATATAATCAAAAAATAAATAGATGATACCGTTCTGTGGTTAACGAAATGCTTTTATTTGTGCGAGCTTTCGAGATACACTGATCTCTTCTTCCGGCGATGTTACAATGAATGAAGCAAGCAAAGGCTATACTATAAACAGTGTCTATTGGAATGTTATCTGTGCTGGTCCTTCCCCCGGTGTGGATGTGTTTTATGGCTGGAGGTGTCAAAAGGTTACTGAAAGCAAGTGATGAAAGAGTGTGTATGTGTATCAGTGTGAATAAAAATGAATGGAGAGCCCACAGTATATACAGTGCTTTACAAAAGGTGTGTGTGGAGTGGGAGTGGATATAAATGGTGTGGGTGGGTGTGGAAATGTGAGAGTTAGTAGCACAACTAAAAGTGTGTGTGGATACTTTGTGGTCCCTATTGGTGTATAGGGATGGAAAAACAAGGAGTATAAGTATGTGTGAGAGACAGCTGTGTGTGCATACATATAGCACAGTATGTACAGACATGGCCTATAGCGCTCATGGGAAGAGAGTTCACTTGTGTCAGTAATGACTCATAAAATTTTGATCTCTGTTTAGGCCACTGCTAAGATATATATATATATATATATATATATATATATATATATATATATAAAAAATAAATACAGGGCCTAGATTATGGAAAAAGGATTACAAGAACATACAATTACAATAAATTCAGAACAGTTTCTCAAAATAACAGGATAAAACATAAATTAGAAATCCCTATACAATACATTACTCAAATGTCATAGGTCTTCTCCCAGAGAGGTCGCTGGTGCAGGAAGATGAGATATCACATGTTTGATCCAAACACACCTCTGTTGAAATCTGATTGTTCATAAATCCTTGATGTCTTATTTAGTATTCTTTCCCAATGAAACAGTATAAACCACCCCCATTGTAAATCAACTGTGAGATTGACAGTTTTATGACAGAGGGGGAAAAAACCTGTCAAACGACATTTGAATTGTGCCTCAGTATATAACCGCACTCATAACTTCTCACCTCTAACACTGAGACACACGTTGTGAGGATCGGGCTTAGGCCACTCCTCCACGTCGTGTCTCGTGACACACATTGCACTGACAGGTTCGTGCCCAGGTGCCGTCCAGAGGTTGTCAGACGCAGGATTCAAACACAAATTAACACTGACAGCAGAACAACTGATTCACCTAGAGCACCTGCAGTGCTAACTCCGTCCGCCCCGTGACAATCAAGTGATTTGATAGTGATTATCGTATTCAGCTGTGCTCCTTGTCTTTGATTAGTTCTACAATCAAGAATTAAACATCTGCTTCAACAGTGTACCTCTCATCCGATTGGTTCACCAACCTTTATATGCTCAGTCATCCCTGCTCCAAATTGGCTGAGCATAGTAGTCTCTACCTAGTGACGAAGTGCTGTCCACAAGCTTCTCCTTGCCATACCCTGCCGTGCTTGTCTTGCGCTACCTTATGTTGCATTCAAGTTACCTTGACCATGGACCTCTACGCTACTTCCCGGACCTCTGCAACCCTCAACCGCGGCTTGGATATCGACCACTCTATCTTCTACTACCCTCGACCTCGGCTAAGTGACCTTAACTACCTTCCACTCTTCTACCCTAAAGCGCAAGAAAAGTGTCTACTTACAATGTAGCTGAAATAAACAGGCATGTAAGGATAAAATCTTTTCTGTGACTGCACTCAAGTTCCCTTGGTTGAAAGTAAACTACACAGTCCAAATAGGCTTGAATAAGCTACATTAGGTGAGGGTCTCTGAATAGATCTCCCTGTTTGTCTGTTGTAAGGACATTTAATTCTCCTGCCTGTGCTGCAAAGCCTTATTCAAGGCTATAGGGACTATGTAGTTTACTTTCAACCAAGAGAACTTCAGTGCTTGTGGACACAGTGTGTAACCTGAGAGGAGTTCCTGACCTCACCGGACCCGCTGCTGCAGTCATAGAAAAGATTTTATCCTTACATGCCTGTTTATTTCAGCTACATTGTAAGTAGCCACTTTTCTTGTGCTTTATTTATATGATAAAACGTACTTCACCATATTGGCATTTTTCTCTTTTATAGATCATATCTCGCCCTGGATTCTTATAAGGATATTCTACGTATTTATCCCACAGGTGTTAGACATTTAACCACTTGTCTTTGATTTGCGCCTTTTGTATTTTGAGATATATATATATATATATATATATATATAACACGAAAGAAAAAGGAAATCCCAAACAAAAGCACTCATCATGAGAAATAATAACAAAAGTATTTAATAATCAGAAACTGAGATAACAATGAAAAAAGAAAGGGTGAACAAAACATACAATTAAAATAACATAACAGACAGGGAGAACACAGTCAGGGGCTAATATCAAAGATGACAGAGTGTGTGAAAAACTCTCTCTCTCTCATATATATATATATATATATATATATATATATATATATATATATATATATATATATATATATATATATATATACATATATATATACAGTGTTCGACAAACCTATACATTTGCTCGCCCCGGGCGAGTGGATTTAACCCCCGGGCGAGTAAATATTGGCCCAAGCAGCACACGTTTGGTACTAGGTGGCGAGTAGATTTTTTTGTGTGGCGAGTAGATTTTTTTGGGATTTGTCAACCACTGTGTATATAAATATATATATATATATATATATATATATTTACATTTATTTAAATGTTTTTGTTTGTTTTGAATGTTTGTGGTCACACAAAACCCTAACATCTGCCTCATTTTAAATTCGGAGATTATTTCAGTAATCCCATTCCCATGATCATCACATATGGTGATTTATGGAGCATATCCCTATTCACGACACAAAAAGCAGCATCGTTCTCACCCCCTGCGAAGATCATGAAGATGGTATTATTAGGATGACCCCAAAAATCAGTCGGGGGGGGTTATTCTTTGGTCTGATTTTAGAGGTTACATTAGCAAACACATATTTCTGATTATCACAAGGAGTGCCCCCACTTCTCATTGCACAAAGAATGCTATGTGCTATAGGAGGGGGTTACTGCATCATCACTTTTTGTAATTATGAGATTAAGATGGGGGAGTCATCCACTTAACTCCCCCACTTTATCTGGTGGTTGTGTGTGCTATTTTTCTTTTTTGTAAGCAGACTCGCACAATTTTCAAATGTAATATTTTTGTTTGGTGTGGGGGAGGATGGGGGGGTCAAGGTGACAAGGACCCCCGACACAAATTGCTATGAATATATGGGTACTGTTGAAAAATAATTCCTTATTTTTTTAGATACTGTAATTAAATTGGCGAAGTCTATATAATATGCAGATGGGACCAACACCAATTTAAAGGTGAAGTTTTTATATACTGTATGGTTTGATGGGTTACACAACACTGGCCCAGAAATCACTGTCTAAAAGTTGTATTGCAAACATGTTACAATTCTAGTAGCCCCATAGACAACACCTACCCTTGGCAATGGAAAGGGGATTCTCGGGAAAAAATACTTTTGAGACGAAAGCCAAAATACCCATGTATGCACTTCTTTGGGTGTGTACTGTCAGAAAATATATACTTTAGTGGGGGTATTTTATATGCTATAATCCTGTTTTGATTTGGCAAGGATGTCAAAATCTGAATTTAATGTATTTTTGAGAAATAATATCACGGCTGTTTTCAACAAAGATTTCCGGGGCACATTATTTTTTTTAGAGGGGAAACGCCAACCATGTCTAAATTCCTTGTGGCATATACTTTCAGAAGGTATTTACTGTACTTAAATTTGGGGTATTTGTATGCTAGAAAGTAGTTTTGACTTGGCAGTGTGTATCTTTTTACAGTCCGCTGAAAAACAAAAAAACAAAAAGTGAAGCGCCTTACACAATCTGACTTCTCTGGGGCCTGTATTGTCCAAAACAGGATGTAAACCTATACATATCTGGTATCAATGTACCCCGGGGATCCAGGGCAATAACATGTAGTATTACATCCCATGATTATAATAGGCTTGTATGCAGGGCCAGCTGGGATGTTTGCCGGGCTCAGTGCAGGGACATATGCAGGGACTCGGCTTTTACCTTCTCCGGTGGCATCTCCTCAGCGTCCCGTCTTCATGGCTCCGCGACATCAAATGGCGTGACGTTGCCATCGTGGCAGCGACATGCCGTGTCACGTTGCCACGGCAACACGGCGCCACAGGGTGTCGTTTTGTCATGGCGCCATTTGACGTTGCATGATGACGGGACCTTGCATTAGGAGATGCCGACGGAGACGGTAAGAGAGTTACAGAGGCCCTGCGCTCTCCTCCGGCAACCGGTTTAATTGTTGTAGGGGAGAGCACGGGACTTCTGTAGCCGGTGCACTGCCGGCACCGCCATCGAGCAGCCCTGCTTGTATGATACATTTTAATCTAAAGTCTGATATTCGTGGTCTTGATATTTTTCCCAGAAGTTAACCTTCTTTTCAACAAAGATTCCAGCCAGACATTTTTGTGGAGAAAGACAGGCTACCCATGTTAGAATTCTTTTTTGCGGGTCCTCATAAATTACTTTCTAAAATAAAACTTCTTTATACTGTAACTCGGCCTCATTTACCACTGCTGCTGGATTCTTTCCTTAGTCACTTATCAGCCTTGATTAGATGTTAATAAAAGCAGCAGGTACACTGTGTTGCATGTTCTGGGATATTGGTGGGCCTAAATTGACACTTATTGAACTTTTCCGAAATTATGGAGCATGTACTTCTATAGCTAACCTCTACTATTACTAATTTACTATTTTTCTTGATAGGCCGCAACTCAAAAAGCAAAGAGATTGGAAGAAAACATTGAGGCAGAGAGAGCAGCACATCTAGAGTCTAAGTTTAACTCTGAAATCATCCAGGTAACCTTAATTCAGATGGAAATGTGGAGTTGTAATTGTGAAAAATGTATAGAATTCAGAGGATTTCAGTCACCTTCAAGAGTTTAATAAACCATGACCCGTTCAGGAATGACTACCACTGAAGAGATCTGAATTGCCTTAACTTTATGAAGGCTACAATTCAGCCTTACAGATAGCCTGTGTCGAGTGGTAATTTATGCTAGGCGAGTATGTCCTCTCGACTCCCTCCCTTCTTCCTGCTCCTTCCCTCCACCCAGATGTCGCATTGGACCACGGAGGTGTGAGGATGGAGAGAGGTGTCACCTCATCTTTCTCCTCTTTCGCCCTTGTGTCACACCCTCTGAGGGGGTGGGCTGGTAAATTTGTAGTACTTGTTTGCAAGGCTGCTACAATCTATCATTAGTTTGAATCCCTTAAGCATGTACCATTTTACCTTTACTGTTCTGTTCATTACCCATAAGTCATTGCTAATGTTAAGTTATTAAACTCAATTTCTTGTATATATTTATCTATTTTTTTAATTTTGCAGACTTGGAATCTAAATTTGTTACAGAGAGATAAAGTGACTTGCCCAAGGTCACACGGAGTTGACACTGGGGTTTAAACCAGACTCCTCTGTTTCAGTGTCATTGATTGCGTCTCAATGAGTAGAAATAATCTATTAGATGTATTAATAAAAGGCCTTTTATATGAACATATATATTTTTAGATTTACCTCACTTTTGGTAGACTTCAAATGAGCTCTCTTTTTGGGTCAAAAACAAATGGATCCTTTTTCAAAATTACCTGAAAAGTGTTTATTTTGCCCAAATTCATAATGTAATAAAAACTCCTTAATACAATGCAAGTAAACATTTTAAATCAACTTTCATTTTACGAATGTTTAAAAGTGAGGTATTCAACATTGAAAGTCTTTTGAGCATAAACTATTCCTGCCATGGTTAGAGATGTGTGAACCTGCCGAGATTCGCTTCACCATTGTTTTGGACAAACAACCTACAAAAATGTTGCTAGAAATGTTAGCGCCAATAGCAGCTTGCCACATTACATTATTTTACATTTTTTTTTACGTTTGATTGAATTTTGGAAGGAAGTGAAAGTAATTGAATTTAATGGACCATGCAATGCCCATTTACTTTTACCGTACAGGCAAGCCTGTTGCGAACGTTTGTAGCAGAGCAAGCTTTTTTGCCGAATCTAAATAGGTGAAATTGGCCAAGCTCACTGGACTGTGCAAACAATTTGCACATCTCTAGCCATGAGTGGGATGGTTAGTTTAATTGTGTTAACAGTTAAATGTAGATCAGTGGCAGCCAATCTGGGCTAATTAAGTAATATTAGATATTTGAATCTTGGAATGTTTTAGGCCACTAACAAAATTGTATCTTAAACAGTTCAATACATAAGAATCTGCTTTAAAAGTCATGATCTCAATGTTTACAAAACGCCTGCAGTTGACCCCCCGCTGCCATGGTTGTACAACCCTAACTTAGATTAGCTTCAATATAAACATAGATTAATTCTGTTCACTTTTGATCTCGGTTACATTGTTACATTTGACATCGTAGTTGAGAATTCGGGACCTGGAAGGGTCACTGCAAGTGGAAAAAGCCAGCCAATCGCAAACTTCTTCTGATTTGGATATGATCAAGAAACAGTTCAAAGAAGTAGAAAATGCTTATAATAGAGAAAAGAGCAAGGCAGAAGACACTAGTGCGAAACTCAAGAAGTAAGTTGCTGCCTATTTGTCATTAATATGATGCCAATAAACTACTAAACAACTGTACAGTATAGCTTTAGTACTTGAGTCCCTTCTATTTATATTGAATACGGTATGATGTACATTTAGCATTGGTTGTTCCACTACTAACATTTAGTAATGATCTTAGCATTTGCATTCTGATAATTGCACGCTTCCATTGTCACTTTTCAAGCTATGTATAAGCAGAGGAGCCTTCCTGTATAATAGTTTTGAAACTCTTTAAATTATTTAGAAAAAATGCAAAAATCATATTTATCATCCCTATTAATCCTTTGCGCTACTTTATAAGAAGCGACTCTTTGTTCCCATACTTTTAGTGCCCAAACTTTTGACATATGTAAACCGTAGAGAGGTAGTTGTATTCTGCTATAATTCTGCTATAATGGAGGAAAGCATAATCATGTTAAAGCAGCTGTACCCAGGGGCGAAACGTTTTGTTGCGGTTCTTATCTTAACTGAATAGGATCCGCTGCCAATGACTAAGGGGAAAACCTCATTCTAGTAACATCCTTTTAGTCATTAGTTAACAGAGATGACGTGTGGCAGCCATTTTTATTTCCCAAAAGTGTACGATAAAATTGAATGCTATGGCCCACATTTGCAAAACAGTGATCTTAAATAACACTTTATTGCCCATCCACGTTTTACCTGGTTTATACAAGTTATGGTGGTGGAGGGAATCAATTTGGGGCGACGGGATATTTTGCAACAACTAAATAGGTCCACTTTTGGCTAGAAAAGAAGTGCATCTGTAGATTGTGAAGGTTAGGAGCACTACTTTCCTACTTCCACTTTGAAATTCATTATTTAATAATTATACAGACCTGATATTTGGTAGTTATAGTACTGTATATATTTGGGAATTTTCTATTTTCCTGTGACATTTTGTTACCAGGGTGAGAGTGTGCTGCTTTCCCCTAGCTTGCCTCTTACATGCATTTTAGGCCTTGTTCTTTTTTTAGTTTTGTGATGTCGTCTACCCTTTGCTTCCGAAGTCTTCAGCTCCATTTAAAAACGTAGGCTAAAATCATCCCGAGCTACTGTAGGGGGAAGTCGGCTTTGCAGCCTTAATCTTTGTGGTATATGGGCCATATTGAGTAAGCAGGCTTCTGCATTAAGACACCATCTGGTTTCGGAAGAGATCTAACAAACTATTAAATTAACCCTTTGGATGCCTCTTGACGTAGCCACCACATCAGGGGGTCTGGAACACCAGCGGCCACATGACGTACTGTAGTGGGTACGTAATGGGCTTGGTCATTTTATAGGGGAGATTGCGTTCTGTGTTCCTATAGAGCAGGCAGTGGAAAGGAAGAGGACTCCTCTTCTATTCCTGTCATTCGATACACTGTGATAAGAATCACTATGTGACCCCTCTGCCACTGATAGGGTTACAGGTATCTTATGGCAGAGCTCTGTTTAGTAAATATGGGCCAGGTTGTACACATACATTTTTTTTTTTAATCAATTATAACGTTCTACCCTCAGGGCTATTTACCATTCGTGGTTATTAGTCACTAAATAAGAATTCTTCTCAAATTATATTCACTATAAAAGCATTTTATACACTGAAATGTGCATGCTGTTTTATTGTTGGATGTTAACAAAACCTTTTTCAATTTAGGTTGGACCAGGAGTTTTCCTCTTTAGTTAAACAACTAAAAGCAGAAATAGAGGAAAAAAACAGAGTGATCACCGACTTCTCCAGTAAACTCCTGATTGCAGAAGCAAGTTATACCACTGTGAAACAGGAGCTTGCAGCGGTAAGACAGGCAGAAACACTGTTATAACTGCACAGTCCGGGGCATTGATTTTCTGCTTAAAGGCAGCAATACATCTATGTTTCATTCTTTTTTCCCTGTAGCATTGGGTAGTAAACAAAACATGTTTACAAAGGGTTCAATAAAAAAAAAGTTTATATGTGTTTACTTATGCTTTATGTCACAGCAAAAGTACAGCTCAGTATAACTATATTTATTTTTCACGGTTGCATGGTAACACATATGTTCTCATTGGAGTACTACTGCCTAACATGGTATGAATAAGAATAGAGAACCTCTCCATGCATTCCATTATTTCTGCAAAATCCCAATGTTTTATTGGCACCTTGCATAATAACCAACGTTTCAGCCAACCAAATGGGCTTCATCAAGATTATGACCTATACATGGAGATTCTCTATTTGACAACTGATTGTATTGTCCTTCCCTGGAGCACCCTGGTAACATTACTAATCATTTTTACTACTGCTGTTACTCATTTTGGTGTGTGCAACTGTTGCTTGAATTTTTCTCATGGTACAGTATGAGCATTATCGGAAGGGAGCATTGTAAACACTTGCCGCTAACAAATACAAATGCTAATTATTTTTAATGATTTGAAAGTTGGAAACGGTAGAAACCATTTAACTCAAACAATTAATGTTTATGTACACCATGAATATTAATAATTGTCTTGCTTTTTTATGGGGCCTTTGGATGCCTTTATGTAGTCACCTCTGGGGTGGAATACTAGCATCTCATTCATAGCTCTCTGATTTGTATGATTGCCTTCTACATTAGAAAAAATAAATAAATAATGGCATTACCATTAGCTAATTACATTAAATTATCAGAAGTTTTGCCACAGCACCATGCGTAACCCACCACACACTCTTACTGAAAGGGTTTAATTAACAACTTATTAAATATAATGTACTCCAGTGTTGAGAAATCCATACTGGCTCAAATTTTTATTTCATTTTTTTGTCCTTTTCTCTCTGCGTCTGAAAACTCCAATGTCGTAAATCTAAAAACCAGACCAAGAACCGCCAGTCTTATATAGAAGAGGCTTATGGAGGCAACATGAGAGAGCTGCAGTCACTCGTGGACAGCTTTAATGTGTCAAGCCAGCGCACATCAGGTTAGTTGAAGGTGTAATATGACAGATGCATCTGTCCGTGTTCTAAAGTCACTCCATTCTGGGAATTCTGCAGATGCCTCCTCCAGTGACCTCTCTCCACATGCTCTGATTTGATGACATGATTGAAGTAGTCCTCACAGCAGTCAAGTGGTCTTGCTGGCTAGGAAAAGGTGATGGAAAGTGGGCCTGCTGTTGCCAGCCCAGAAGTTGAATTACAAATGTCGTGGCTTGCGTGAACCGGCAGGAAAGGGCTCGCAGGCTGAGCACCGAATCCAACCGAGAGAAAGGTCCTTTACAGTATATCTGCAAGGGGAACAGATGTTTTAATTGGACTGAGCCAAATTCCAAGGCATCCTTCAGCAAAGGAAAGGTCATAGATTGAAAAAGGTTTTGTTAGACACTAAAGATTTAAAAAGGCATTTTGTGTGCTATAATTTTTTTGACTGTGGAGTCGTGTTCCCTTTAAGTTTGAGATTCATTTCAAAGATATATGCCCTTTATTTTTTTTGAAAGAACAAAATAGATACGAACTGGACATATTTGAAATCTCTTATATATAACTGGGCCTCTTAAAAAAAGATAGCTTTATGAATTCTGTTGGCCAGTGTCGGAAGTGGCATTGACTAGATCGTCGTTGAAGAGGTAAAACTCATTAAGTGCATTTTGGCCAATAATGCACTAAACGCACTTCCTGTCTTGGCATTTCTTGATATTTCTATTGAAAAACTCATTAACGACACCTAATCTTCAGCGCCTGTCATATCAAAATACCTTCCTTTTTAAATACATATTTTTGTCCTGTCAAAAAAAACATTTAATCGCCTTTTTCTCAGCACTCAAAGAATGTAGTTAGACTTTTTTTTACCTCTACAACGATGATATAATGTATGAGCAGTTAGTGACGCACTAGAGCACCAAAGCTCATTTTCATGTTCCTGAAGCTGTAAATTAGATTATAAAATATAATCACACAATATTATTATATTTGGATGGTTAATCATAAAGTAGATTATAATCATGTAAGGTAGATTATTTTGCAAGTAGTGAATACTTTTTTTTTTTTGTTTTTTTTACTGGCACAGTTGCTATTTTCTTTATAAATAATAGTCGTTGTTTGCATATATTGTACAAATGGCAGATATTGAGACCTGACGAGTCTCTTTTCTAGCCCACACGCAATCATGTGTTAAACGTTTTAATCTGAAAAGCAATGATTCTGTAGTATGGAAATGACATTTTTTAAATAAATGTATTCCTTTCTTTCCACCCTTTGTTTCTTTATTTTATAATCTAACTAGCTGAGAGACCCGGCGTTGCCCGGGATGTAATGTTTCCGCTCCTCTCTCTCTCCTCCCCCTTCTCTCTCTTCCCCTGTCTCCTCTATGTTTGTCCCTCGTTCACATCAATCCAGTCCCCCTCCCTCCTTTACAGCTCCGTTCCCCTTTACAGCTTGATGCAGTGTGTGTGTGCATCAGTCAGTCACTGTGTGCGTGTGCGCGCGTGCGTCAGTGTGACGCACAAACACACACACAGACTGACTGACGCACACACACACAGTCAGTGTGTGCGTGTGTGTGTGCCTCAGTCAGTGTGTGCGTGCGTGCGTGTGTGCCTCAGTCAGTGTGTGCGTGCGTGCGCGCGGCAGTCAGTCAGTGTGTGTGCGTGCGTCAGTCAGTGTGTGTGTGTGTGTCAGTCAGTGTGTGTGTGTGTGTGTGTGTGTGTAAGGGGGGGTGAGGAGGTGAAGGGGGTGAGGGTAGGTGAAGGGGAGGTGAAGGGGGTGTGAGGGGAGGTGATACCTGCTCGCGCTCCCGGCTTCCCGGCCGCGGGGGGTGGGGTGGTGATGGTACCTGCTGGCGCCCCCCCCCGGTCCTCCCGACCGCGGGGGGGGGGGTGTTGGTGGTGGTACCTTTTTGTGCCACCCGGTGCTCCCGGTCGCGGGGGAGGTTGTGGGGGGGAGCCGGGCGGTCTACGGGTGTGTTAGGGGTGGGTCATGCGTGATCCAGGAGGGCTTGCAGCGTACAGTGAAAGACTGATGCGGCAGCAGGGTGAAGTTGAGGTGTGTGGTCCCTGGAGGGGGGTTGTGGCGTCCAGCGGGAGGTGTTGTGTTTGCGGGCTCGGTGCGGCTTTGGTGGGGGGAGTAGGGGGGATGGCACGTGAGTGTTTTTTGTGGTGCGGGCGGGTTAGAGAAGGGCTTTCTCCGTACGGTGGTGGATGCGGGCCCTCGCGCGGTAGGGGTTGCGCTCCACATGCGTGGTTGGGATGGGTGCCCTCCGGAGGTAGGGGTTGCGCTCCACGTGCATGTTTTTGATGCGGGCCCTCCTGCGGTAGGGGTTGCGCTCCAAATGCGTTGTTGTGATGTGTGCCCTCCGGAGGTAGAGGTTGTGGCGTCGTCCGTGCGGTTTGGTGTTTTTTTGCGGTTGTGGCCAGGGGAGGGTTTGTGGGTCGGGGGTGTGGGCTACGTGAGTGTTTTGTGGGTGTTGATCGGGATACGGGAGGGGTTGCGCTCGACAGGAGTGGTTGTGGTGCACGGGAGTGGTTGTGGTCCACGGGAGTGGTTGTGATGCGGGCTACGGGAGGCTCTGTGTGTGTTGGGGGGGGTGTTGCGGGCTAGGGGAGGGTGTGTTGCGGCCTCCAGAGGGGGGGGGGAGTGTGTTGCGTGCTAGTGGAGGAGATGCGTGCGTTGTTGCTGTGAAGCGTTCCCAGAGCAGTGAGGGCTGGGAGAGTGTGGCAGTGGGGTCGGTGTGTTGGCCGCAGGCCAATGAGAGGTGTGCGGGGGCGGGCGTGGGGCAAAGGGAGCTATGTCATTGGCCTGAGGCAGTGGTGTCGGTGCCAATGAGAGGTGTGCGGGGGCGGGTGGGCCAAGGGAGCAATGTGATTGGCCTGAGGCGGATTGGCCTGAGGCGGAGTGACGTGCCAAAGGTCCAGTGCGATTGCCCGTAGACACAGAGAGACACATACAGACAGACAGGCAACGACACATAGGACGGTTTGAGAAATATATAGATAGATATGCTGAATAAAGTTTAAGTACCACAAATATACTGAAAATAAGGTCAAGGAGAGCAGGAGTAGTGGTTTGATAGGGTAACAATGATAAAGACCTCTTTTGTGCTGATTGAACTGCTGCTTTAAGCACAAGGCAGTGTTTGCCTTGTTACATGAAGTTTAATGTTCCATATTTCTTTCTCCGTCTCCTTGACTTGCCTATGTTTTCATTAATTTGTCCTTTCAGTGCTGTCCCCCGGATTGATTATGAAAAGTCACTGTTTAAATTGGCACTGTGCTAAAGAACCGTTATAGGATTTTGGCCACACTGACATCCTACCTACAGGAACGATTTCAATCTGAAACACTACAAATCTATAAAGGTTCTTATAACATTTTGGCCACATCTTTGCCATTTGAAACTTTGTAAAACCAGTTCTAATTTATTAGATCAGTTGCACAGGATTGAAAATAAAATACGGTCTTATTACAGCAAGAATGTTTGAGGCTTGGCTGCTTGTATAATGCATCCTTAACTTTCACCCTTTGTGGCCTATTTGAAGTTGATTGAGTGGTCCAAAGTGCGGAGTGGCTAGCTCTCTGCTGCACAGCAGAGCCACAAAGTTTGCAGCAGTTCATTTAAAAGCTTTTAAAATACAACTGTTTTGTACCTCTACACAACGTGGCAGGCTCATTTGTGTCCGTACAAGTTTGAGGCATATCAGGTCATTTTATGATTCTTTAGATCTATTAATGTTATGAGGAAAATCTCTTATCTAGAGAGCTTTTCCATTGAATACGTTTGCATGACAAGTAGGTACTGTATCTTTAGCAGCAATTCCAAGTTAACATTTCAGATCACACCCTGATCTAGATATTCGCATCATTAAATGTTTTGTCAATTTCTCAACTTTTTTGCAAAAGGTCACATTGCTCAATTTTTGTGGCCAGAATGTCGTCATTTTTGGCCATATATTTTGCGAAAAATGGCAGTGCTGTATATGAAGGATCATGCGACCTGAATGTATGGTCGTTTCACCTGCACATTAACGTTTAATGCTTTGCTGCCTTTGTTTTGCGAAAAAACCAACCATTACATCTGTTGTTGCACATCTCTACTGTGATCACTAAAATGTATAGGAGAAAAAGCATTTTGCTGTGCATCAGACTAAAGCAGCATTTTATATTCATTGGGAGAAGCTTTTACCCCATATACAGTTGAACATACAGCAGTCTATGTGATTACTAAGGATCTATTTATACTTCCAATAAGCCAAAGCTTAATTTCCTTAGAAGAAACTAACTTGACTATAGATCCAACAAAGGTAGAGTATAGTTATCATGTCTGTCAATGTTGGTTGGAGACTGATGGTTCTACCATCTACAGTTACTCCTATAAGCAACCCGAGTGTTTCACCAATGTAGAGGACATCAGCTTCAGCAGATGTTTGGAGCCTATTTTGTCCAAGCAGAACACACTTTAGACAAGAATTTGGATTCCATACTCATTTTTCTTCATATTACTACAGGTCCCAAAGAATGACATTCAGTTTTTAATCGCAAGGAACAGCTGTATACGACAATAATTTGGGTTCTTCTTTGAAACGCTACTAAATCACTTGTGGGGGGGAAATGCCAACATTCTGTATCTTGCACCTGTCTAATTTTTCCTTTGGCTCACATCCTCTGAACTTCTTGACTGTTTTTTGAGTTCTAGTCAAAACTGTTTCATGTTAGTACAGTAGAAAGCTAAAGCATCTTGTGTTATGTCTATGAAACAACATACTTGGAAACATAGAGCTCAGTCATTTGATGACCATCATGATGACTGTATCATGTATTGGAGAGCATCAACCTTCTCAGTACTGGAAGGTCTAACAGTAGATTGCTGATTTATTCAGAATTAAAATATGAAAGCAAATGCCCCACCATATTAGCTCTACACACATATACGTTTTAATCTGGTACATTAATATGGTACCCTTCAAAATAAATTCTACATTACTGTGTACAGCCACGGTTTCTAAATTGTCCCATCAAAACATATAATGCACATATTACATACTGGAATACCACAAGAGAGAGTGGCAACTATAATATTAACAGTGGAGGTCTCTGGAGAACTTAACATTGGGAAAAAACATATATAGCCAGGATGACAATGTTATAATGAAACCTTTGTCCTCCCTAAC
The DNA here is from genome assembly GCF_040206685.1 of Ascaphus truei. Taxonomy (NCBI): domain Eukaryota; kingdom Metazoa; phylum Chordata; class Amphibia; order Anura; family Ascaphidae; genus Ascaphus; species Ascaphus truei. The sequence goes on from NC_134483.1 coordinate 129,551,057, forward strand.
ATATGTTTGTTTTTTTTTCACATCAGAGCTGATTTCTTTTTCCATATGTTGGGTCCAATATGCCATAATACGACATGGTTTTGGTAACATCAAATACTAATTTTAAACACATTAATGAAAAAGAAGATTGACAATTTTATTGACAGGGAGCCAGTCATGAACCCAGTCTATTGACATCATTGGCACAATTCACAGGCACGCCAGTTTCCTGCTAAGAAAACCCTGATTCTGCATAACGATATACAAAATATTGTATTGTAAATATCTGTTTGGTGGCTAACAGTGGAAAACTTACCCGGGAAGTTGGCATGGCACACTAAGATGTGATACTCATTGTTTACGGAGCCACGGCAGAAAAATCAAAAAGCTGTGGTTTTGGAGACCATGCTGGCCGCAACATTGCTGCGTTGTGTCCGTGCTTCCAGATTGGACCCCCCACAGTGATAGTCCTCCTCCGCTGGGGCAGCCGCGGTTGCGGTCATACATCTTGCTTCGGTGCCCAACACAGGAAGTCTGGCTTCATCTGTATGTCATAAGACACCTTCTGGCACCACTTAGTAATTATGGCACAAAATGTTTATCAAAGCGGTCCAATTGTATGTGTATTATAGTGTTTAAAGCATTAGATTAGATACAGTTAATACAAATAAAAATAGTGTCCCATGCTGCCTACTGCAAAATCTAGACTAACGTATGCCAAGAAGTGATGTTAAGTTAAACTATATGGTGCTGATCAGGCAGTCACTTTTACCAGATGCCAAGATACTGTTCATATAAATAATGGATGGCCCAGATACCAAATCCATTACAGATGTTCTATATTTATTACTTTATTTTTGTACAGATAGACTTCAACAAAAGTTAGATCTTCATCACCCCACTGAGGTCAAAATGTTGGCTAGTGAACTGCTGGCTGCAATGGCCATTCATTTCCTTTAATGTTGCGTACACTAAAACTATACATTTTTTGTGTATTGTGTGTTCTCCCATAATGAAATAATGTCCATCAGAAATTGTTCATTTGCAACACTAAGTTGGATTTAATTTTTTTTTTTTTTTTTTAAAGTAACACACCTTCTGATGCCGGAAGACACTATACAGCCCATTCACTTGAATAGCGCAACTTAATAAATATGGGCCTGAAGGTCTGCATGTAGAAATATGGATTATCAGGGGATTTATACTTTCCTTATGAACTTAGTTTCAGACTCTCATAACTTATGACTCCCTGAATCGAACATACTAAAGCTTGTTTTATATAGAGGTGATATGCTACATTTATTTAGAGTTCAGGAAAGGATATATATATATATATATATATATATATATATATAGCAACTGTAAATATTACTGTATGTTCATTTGCATGTCTTAGACAGGTCTGCAACCCCATTGTCACCCAGCATACAGCGCTTCCACTGCAGCAAGGGATTCTGGGAAATGACATGCAAATGAGCACTCAGTGCCACCTTTTGTCTCAAGCTCGTATTACACAAGCCAATCCTCAAGCCAATGCATGCTGTTTTAAACACAGCTTTTAGACAGAGGCTGGGATGAGATGCAAAGCCATTAGACCCACTCACATACATGTTTCAACCTTGATGGGTATCATCAGTGTGAGGTTGGTCTTAATGGCTAGCAGGTTTGAGACTAGACTAGGTAATCACCACTGTCATTAAGGTTATGGTGGGTAAAAAAGTGACAAAAACCCTCCACAGTAAAGCATAAAGCAACTGTAAATATTACTGTATGTTCATTTGCATGTCTTAGACAGGTCTGCAACCCTGTCTTTCCCTATATATATATATATATAGTGGTTGAGAAATCACCAAAAAATCTACTCGCCACACAAAAAAATCTACTCGCCACCTAGTACCAAACGTGTGCTGCTTGGGCCAATATTTACTCGCCCGGGGGTTAAATCCACTCGCCCGGGGCGAGCAAATGTATAGGTTTGTCGAACACTGTATATATATATATAAAAATGATATATATATATATATATATAGAAGAGAGAGAGGAGAGAGCACACACGCCCCATAGTATAAAACTGTATATTTAATGTTGGGTAGGGGGGGAAAAAATACACTCACAAGGGTAAAAGTGTTAAAAGCATGTCGTGATAATATCACCACCATCCGGTATCTGTGCTTCGCTCAAACGTCCGTCAGTCTCCAGATGATAGAGGATCCGTGATCATCAGGATGTTCAGGGCGTGAGAGAATTATCACCGGAAATGTGCTGGAATCCTCAGAGAAACTCCTTGCTGGATGGCCTCTGTGCTGTTGGTCGCACGAACCGGCCTGTTCATGCGCACACGTGATGACGTAATGTCCGTACGTTCTGCGTGAGGACGCTCCCTGACGCGTTTCGTCACACTCGGGCCCGTCATCACGTCATCACGTGTGCGCATGAACAGGCCGGTTCGTGGGACCAACAGCACAGAGGCCATCCAGCAAGGAGTTTCTCTGAGGATTCCAGCACATTTCCGGTGATACTTCTCTCACGCCCTGAACATCCTGATGATCACGGATCCTCTATCATCTAGAGACTGACGGACGTTTGAGCGAAGCACAGATACCGGATGGTGGTGATATTATCACGACATGCTTTTAACACTTTTACCCTTGTGAGTGTATTTTTTCCCCCCCTCCCCCTTCCCAACATTAAATATACAGTTTTATACTATGGGGCGTGCGCTCTCTCCTCTCTTCTACAGATTCCATAGGATGTGGTTCATCCTCTTGAGAGCAGCCGGAGACCCCTTTTACCCACGTCAACAATTCCATTGATGAACTATTTTCAAAGGACTGGTTTTCACTTTATTTTATTTTTGCTTTTATTGTACTGTGTGAATTTTAAGGTATTCATCCATTTAATTAATTTAATATTTCATTTGTTTTATACACAAGCACTAACACAATTATTATGTTATTTTGATATTAATATCACATATATTCATTCATCACTATCAATACCTGTTTTAGGCGCTGCTTTTTCTTGTTTTGTTAATATATATATATATATATATATATATATATATATATATATATATAGATATATAGATATATAGATATATATAGATATATATAAAAAAAAATTTTTTTACAAACGTGGCCCAATGACTTTAATTAAAAATAGAAAAACCCCAACACTTTAACACAAAGTGAGACCTTTTGTTTTATTCTTGAAATTAAAAAGCAGTTGAATGTTTATTCTTTCTACTGTAATGTAACATATTTTATGTTAACACAGTGTTTAAACAATCTTTTTCTTGCATAATTTCACACCATTCCTTTGTTACGATATACCAGAGATTATAAGATATAGTCTATATATACAAAAGAAGGAGGTCTGTATGCTTATTGTAGGATTTCCAAAAAACAAAAAAGTTGTAATATTATTTTTAAGTGTGCTTTCATTTTGCAAGTTTTCCAAAAGTATTTGGAGGGAATGCAATCAGATTTTCACAAAAAATAGGCAGTACTGCAGAGTATGTTTCTCCATGTATGGCCTTTTTCAGACTGCCTTTTAATGGTTCTCACATCAGTACAACCTACAGCAAGAAGTGTTTTTTGTTGTCTCATTTAGGATGTTCCTTTCATTGCCATTTTGTGAACGCGAAACAATTATAATAATATTAATAATAGTAATATTGTTTTTCTCATATAAAGCTGACCGTGTATGCGGCACTATACATGAAATTTTGCAATCAGAATCAGGGCTGGTGACAGAGGGGACAAGGGTCCTGAGACTAGGGGTGGATTTGGCCCCTGCTGGATAATCCCAGAAGTTGGGCCTTTCCAAACGGAAGCAGAGCGTAACTTCTGTGATTGTCTGGCCCCTTTCTCTGCTGGGTCCCATGCTGAATGGTGATCTACACAGGTGGTCCCTTCCCCACCCCCTACTACACTCTACAGCGTGGCCCCTGCCCCTCTGCACAACCTGGTCAAGATTGTAGTCTTGGGCCCTGGGAGAGCTGTCGTGGCCTTGGGCATAATGAGTCCCTACCCTGAGGAGTTTATGTCACACAGAGAGTCTGCCCTCAGCAGCGCTGCGTGCAGGCGGCATCCGGCTCTCTGCCTAGGACAGAAGCGGAGGGTCCTGCCTCCATGTTGCGCTCCTGCATGGTCGTTGTGCGGCGCGCGTACGTGACGCGTGCACACCGTACACAAGCTCCGTGTCAACTACATCATCAAACAGTTTAACCAGCACCTGTCTCCTGCACCACTACCCAATCTCCGCTTGTGCTGAGGACGCACCTCCGCTCCGCCTCTCCTCTCATTGGTGCCTCTTCCTCATATATGCTCAGCTGTGCCACTGGCACATTGGCTGAGCATAATCCTAGTTGCGTTGTGTTTACCTCTTCTCTGCCTTCACAGTCTTGCTTTATCTTGCTGTTCCCTGCTCTGTGTACTGACCCGGCTTCGCTTTTGGACTCCGCTCTTCCGTTCTCCTGACCCCAGCTATCTACGACAATCCGCACCTCTCCAACCCTGACCTTGGCTAATAGTATCTGAAATGATCCGTACCTCTCTCCAACCCAGATCCTGGCAAGTATACCGACTATCCGTACCTCTCCAACCCCAACCCGGCTACCTCGACCAACGTATACTCCAGAATTGCCCTTGTGGCTTTGGGTGGCGTTTCTATCCATTCCCACCTCAGCCCTGTGGTCCCGCCTTGTTTGTGGTGAGTACACCATGACAGTATGCTCAGCCCTACCAACATGGTCCCCACTGAGGTGGAGCAAGTCTTGACTTCACACGCCAACATGTTCACTAAACTAAAGAAGTATCTAGAGCAGAATGACCGACGGATGGACCTGCTACAGCAGAACCTCCTTACTCTCACTGTCCAGGCGCAAACTCCTTCTCCCATCTCCACTCCATCAGTTTCTTCCGTTTCCGCTCCCACCCTTCTATCAACTACCAATTCTTCTGAACCCTGACTCCCAACCGCTATGCTGGAAACCGTCACGGGTGCAGAGGGTTCTTAAACCAATGCTTCATTCAGTTTGCGATGGTGCCTTCTCGCTTTCCTTCCTAAACATCCAAGGTGACATACATCATCTCCCTACTCACAGATGACGCCCTGGCTTTGGCTACCCCCATCTGGGAACAAAGGTTGGACCTAACGCAATACATCGGACTATTCGCCAGGGAGTTCCATAGAGTCTTTGACACACCTGGTCGCAAGGTAACCACAGCCTCTTCTCTTTTTCATATCTCCCAGGAAAATCGTCTGGTCACCAGATGTGCCCTGGAGTTTCGTACCATTGCCGCAGAGACCGGATGGAATAATGAAGCATTGTCATCAGCCTTCTGGCAGGGTCTTTCGGACTCACAAACGACAAACTCGCCACACAAGAGCGCCCGACGGATCTTGAGGAACTTATCGCTGTCTGCATCCGTATAGATCAACGGTTGTAAGAAAGGAGGTCCGAACGATCCCGTCATCGCCAACTGGTGCCCAGATCGCCATCTCTCCTCTTCGCTACGCCGGAAGCGTCCCACTCTGACTCTCCTGAACCCATGCAACTGGGTGGTAATAAGATGTCCCCCGTCTGAGAAACAATGCCTACGCAGCACCAAACTCTGTCTGTACTGTGGCAATCCCGGGCATCAAGTGCTCCTTTGTCCCCAAAGTTGGGAAAAGCCAACTCCCAATGAGGTCCAAGGGAGTCTCATTGGGAACAGTCTCCATCTCCTATATCACCAAAGAGATCTTGCTGACAGGATTTTGATTCCAGTTTCTCTTACGAGTGAGAACGTTCGTGCCACCGCACTGGCATTTGTGGGTTCAGGGTCTGGATGCAACTTTATCGACCAGGGTTTGAAGAAGAGTTTAACAAAGGCACCCATTCTGGCGTACGCTGATCCCGAGCAGCCTTGCATTCTTCATGTAGGTATGAGCTTTAATGGCCTATGGGGCAGTCCTGCACCAGAAGTACTCGTCTGGCCTCAAACCCGTGAACTATGTCAGCCGCAGTCTGACTCCCAGTGAGCAGAACTATCCCGTCCACTAATTGGAATTTCTAGCTCTAAAGTGGGCAATTGTGGACAAACTCCATGATTACCTATATGGCGTCACCTTCGAAGTACGAACGTATAACAATCCGCTGACGTATATAATGATGTCCGCCAAACTGGACACTACTGGCCGCAGATGGCTGGTTGCCCTCTCAAACTACCAGTTCACACTGAAGTACAAACCAGGGCCCCTAAACATCGGAGCTGATGCCCTGTCCCGAAGGCCGGGACTGAATACCACCCCAGACGACACCTGGGAAGAAATTCCTGAACCAGGGATGCGAGCTATGTGTACGGCAGCTATCATGGAAGATAGAGTGGCTTTCTCGGAACTGAGGGTCGCGGATTCCTTGGGATGTCAATCCAAGGCTATTCCTGCCGCCTACTGTCACCCAGAGGAAATGAACATCACCTCAGATAAGATCATTGCATGGAAAGATCTGGTACAATACGAAATACGGGATCCAGTAGTTGGCATCATCCGTCAGGCGGTCCAGGAGAACAAGCCTGCATTACTGAAACGTGCCCCCAGCAACGTGGTCGCCATTCTAATGAGAGAGGTGGACAAGTTCGAACTCGACAATTGTCTACTTTATAGAGTGGAGCAGTACCATAATCACCCAGATAGAAGACAGCTGGTTCTACCCCGGAACCTTCAACACATGGTCCTACGAGCGCTACACGATGATCATGGGCATCTTGGAGTGGACAAGACTTTCGGTCTGATACGAGACTGGTTCTTCTGGTCAAGCATGAGAGAGTCCGTAGAACACCACTGCCGCCAATGCTCCCGGTGCATCCAACGAAAGACCCTACCTACCAGAGCCACCCCAATGGCTCATTTGAAGAGCTACGGCCCATGGATCTTGTATGCATGGACTTTCTTTGTATTGAACCAGATGCCCGAGGCCTCGACAACGTACTAGTGATTACTGACCACTACATTTGGTACACCCAAGCCTTCCCAACCAAAGACCAGAGGGCCATTACGGTGGCCAAAGTATTATGGGAAAGGTACTTTATCCATTATGGACTGCCCAATCGCTTACACTCGGATCAAGGCAAGAATTAGAAAGTCACCTCATCAAGGAGTTGCTTAAACTGTTAAATATCACCAAGTCCCGAACGACTCCTTACAATCCGGAGGGAGATGCTCTGCCGGAGAGGTACAACCGAACTCTCATCGACATGCTCGGTACCCTGAAGGGCTCTCAGAAGAGCCAGTGGAGTAAACACGTGGAATCCTTGGTGCATGTCTACAACTGCACCCGCCATGAATCCACAGGGTCAACTCCCTACTTTTTGATGTTCGGACGAGAAGCATGGCTACCGGTGTATATACGTCTTAGGGCATCTACCGATGGGGTACCCCACAGGACGCACTTCAAGTATGTGCAAAGGTTACAAGACAGCCTTTAACGAGCTTCGAAATTAGCAGAGAAAGCATCTGCACATTTTGAATGCTGGTAACAAACGGCGCTACAACCATAAGGTCCGCCATCGGGAAATTCGTCCTGGAGACACCGTTCTCCTATGCAATCTAGGGATTCCCGGTAAACACAAGCTGGCCAACCGTTGGCGCGATGGGGGTCTATGAAGTTGAATCACAGGTGCTGGGCCTCCTGGTCTACCGCATAAAAGACGTGGATGGCCGGGTAAAGGTCTGGCACCATAACCACCTTCTCCCTATTCTGCAAGTGCGAGACGACGAGCCAGAGATACCGGCTACACCCTTGGACGGGGAGCCGGATCTATCAGAAGCTAACAAAGAGACTCTAATGAGGCCACCCATGATCATACAGACGGTGAAGAAACGGTCAACAAGACTGTAGAGCAGCGGTGCGCAAACTGAGGGGCACGACCCCCAGGGGGGGGGGCGAGAGACTGACCGTGGGGGGAGCGCAGGGTTTACAGAGGCCCCGCACGCTTCCAGAAGGTACTTCAATTAAGTGCCAGGGGAGCTGCAGGGCCTCTGTAAACCTTACTTACCTTGGCTCTTGTGGCTTCTTACACGCGTCACCATGGCAACGTTAAGGGCTATATTACTGTGGGGTACAGGGCACCAACATTATTGTGTTCAGTAAAGGTTGTTAGCATATATATATTTGTGTGCGTGTATTATTATTGTTCTTGTAAGGGTTCATCTCGCCAAGTCGGGATCCCTTGCAGGTGGAGGAGCTGTCACCTTAAGAACCAGACACACCCCAGGCTCCCAAGGGTGGGGGTTCAGGCATTCTGTGAGCCACAGGTAATGCACCACATACACACCGTAGTCGCCATATCTTCCATAGGGTGGGAGAAAGTGCGCTACACAAGTAACAAACTTACTTTTTAGGACCAGCCAGCTTCTAACAGCACTAGCAGCTGTGTGAGTGAGCCTGCATGTGCTGCTATGCTGTTTGAGAGGAAAAGAGATTGTATTGTTTTGTATGTCTTTATTTATATAGTGCCAAAAGTGTACTCAGTGCTTCACAAAGAATACAGTACGGGTAATTATAATAATACAATAAGCGCAGCAAAATCAGACAATAGGAAAGGAAATCCATGCTCTGAAGAGCTTACAATCTATGTGGTATAATGAGAGACTGCGTGAACAAAGCCTGCAAACGAGCAAAACGCACAGACAGAAGAACACTCCTATACGCTAAAAAAACGCAAAATTAAGGTACACAGCTTTATAAGTGTGATTGGGACTTACAATAAACAATGGAGAGAGATTAGAGACTCCCTAAATAATCACTGGCATATCCTTTTAGAGGATAAAGACCTCAGTAAGGTGTTAAATCCCCAGGCGTCTATCACATATAAACGCCCACAAAATATGGCAGACCACTTGGTACACAGCCATTACCAGAATCAGAGCAGCACAACATGGCTAGATACCAATAAAGTAATGGGTACCTACAGATGTGGTGCATGCAAGGCATGCAAATTCATACACCCCTCTAACAATTTAATGGATTGCGCAATAATAAACAATACAACATGCGTAACTTCATTAATTGCAAAACAGAGGGAGTCGTTTATTTGATAACATGCAAATGTGGGATCAAATACGTTGGTAAGACCTCACGTGAACTCCGGAGGAGGGTCCTGGAACACATAAGCACAATTAACACCAAAAAAGATGTGCCCGTCGCCAGACATGTTAATTCTTTTCATGGGGGAGATGTCTCTAATTTATCTTTCCAAGGGGTTGAACTTGTAAAGTTGGGGATACGTAAGGGCGATCTGGATACTGCCCTATTAAGAAAGGAGTCCCGATGGATTTACACCCTGGGGACTTTATCCCCTGGGGGCCTAAATGAGGGTTTTGTTTATACCCCCTTCCTGTAAATCCGCCTTTATGATACCCTCCATATGTCACTAGAAACCCCATTACTAAGTTCGCTTTGAGTCCCCAGATTTCTCATGCCAACTCATTAGAAAGGCAGACTGTCTCTTTAAAGTTTAAAGATCGCAAACTTTAGTATTTCATTTATTTTTATGCCCTTGTAGAATGCCTGTCAAAACATCCTCTCATAGAGGAGTTCTTTTCGCCTTATATGTATTTTTAAAACCTTAATAAAGGGTCAATAGGACCCGTTTTACAAAGTCTCTTCACTGCAGCTCCTCCCCTCTATGCGCGTCATGACACACGGAGTCACGACGACGCCAACAGGTTGGCTTGACAACCCTACTGGATATAAAGCTGCAGGGAGCTTTGACCCGCCCACCCCCGAAGAAGTTCCATAGAAAGGAAGAAACACGTGTCGGGTGCGACGTTCTGTTTGACGTCATCAGCGCGACCGACTAGGTAGTAGTCCGGTCAGTTTGTAATCACAGCGTGGAGTGCAATTTTCTACTCGTAGCTAAATTTGATGTGGGCCAAATGCGGATCCCACTAGTTAGATACAGCACTATATATGCGTTACCACCTGGTGAAGGATTTCTGTGGAAACTACTCAGCATTTTCAGGTACTCTGCCAATGAAATTTATTTATTTTGAGTTCCATTCCCAGTGAGTGCATCCTTTGGGATTATTTCCCCTGTTCTCCCATAATGAGAGACTTACAGACACATCAGGTGAGGGAATAAGTAGATGGCAGTGCTTTGCCACAATGGTTATTAGGAGTGACTGTGGGTGTGAATGTGTGGGTGCAGCTGGAGCTTGGACCGGGAGAGGTATTTACTGTTAGCAGTTTTACATTTGGCAGTTTCTTTATTTCAAATTCTCAGCGCGCTCCCCCTATATCTCTGAAAGGTGAATTGGCAAGTTGTCAAAAATCCCGGGCATTACTGAATGAAAAATGCCTGGAATTCTAACCAATCAGAGAGCAGGGATTTCAATAATGCCCGGAATTTTACAGCATTAGCCTATAATTAACAATAAAATATGTACTGTTAAGATGTACCCTCTCGGTCCACCTTTAAGACCCACCTTAAAACACCTGCTTAACGAAGCATATGAGTAGCTCCGTGCCTGATACTTTACACCTCATACATAAACCTTGATTCCTTGCAGACGCACTTACCAGAACACCCTCCTACTGTCTCTGTACGTTCTTCCTACCAACCAATTAGATTGTAAGCTCTTCGGAAAAGGGACTCCTTGTTACTTTTATGTCTGAAGCACTTCTTCCTATTATCTGTTATTTGTATTATTTGTTATTTATATGATTGTCATGTGTATTGCTACTGTGAAGCGCTGTGTATATTAATGGCTCTATATAAATAAAGACATACAGTATATACATACATACAAATGGTAAAGTAAAAAAAAACAAAACAAAGTGCAGCTTTTGATGGTCTGTTCTTTCAGTCTCTTATTCAGTATGCTGTCTTCCCTTTACTCAGAGAAATTTCATCACCATTCAAATGAATGGAATATAAATATGTCGGTGGAAGGTGTAGACCACTTCACGCATATTAAATAGGGGCCACTGTGATTGCAGAATCTCTTTTTATCACATCCAGATACACTTCGTGTCCCTTGTTTAAGCTGCTGAGATATGTGTTTCATTTTTCAAGTAATGTTATGCCACTGTCGATTGTGATAAGGTAAAATAAAATAGGTTTCAATTGAAACCCGATGCAGGAATCTGCAGGCCTATAATGACATATTTCAGCTGTTTTCTTTGGGTTCGACCAGAGAACAATGTATGTTTTAACTCAATTCCAAGTATAATAGTAAAACAAAGAGAATTGTGTGATCTTATGTTTGGCACAGTCACCCTTTCCATAGCGGAGTACTACATTACAAAATATGTCATGGGTCACCCAACAAAGAGAGGCCACAGAACATCAATATACTCTCCACTAGAAGAAAAGAGTTTGGTTATGAACTTAGAGATGGTGGGTGGTCCTATGAACTGGCAGGAGGTCCAGGCTGCCATAAACCATAATCTTCAGAGTTTAATTATGGACTGCTGCAGCTGTAAAATTTTACTTTCATAAACTTATGTCACATTGACCTCTGCAGTGATGGTCCCTCTGGGGGTTAAAGGTGTGCTTTCACCCAAAAAAACGTAGTGAGTCACAGGGAGATCACGTGTCTTGCCTACTCCCCATAACCCTAACAATTACAATGAGATATTTATAGACTGCTGTAACAAAGTAAATAAACACAAGCTTTTTAAAAAAAATTATTTTTTTTTTTTTTTTTTTTTTAATGAGGTTTAAAAATAGAATATCTTGGATTTCAGAAGGTATTCTGAAATTGGAACATGGTGAAATGACTCACCCATGAAACACCTTCTTACCCTTTTGTATAGGTATAATCATTCTTAGTTTCACAAAAAAAACTAACCATTACATTTTTTAGTAATATTCAGAAGTACTCATCTTTAGTAACAAACCCTGTGTAACATGGCACATTGTTTGATACAGCGTTTGTTTTAGATTTTCTTTTTCTTCCTACAAATATTTTATTTATTATTATTGCAATTAATATTTATCTTTAATATACAGGCAGTCCTCGGTTATCCGACACAATGCGTTACTCAAAATGACGTTGTAAAGCGAAACACGTTTTCCCATAGGAACACTGTTTAAAGGAAAAGTTCCATTCCTGAAGGCATTTTTAACACTAAAATACACCAAATATGTTATGCAGGCAATAAGATATGCAGCACACACATAAATTATATAGTGTATATACTGTATTATATATATATATATATATATATATATATATATATATATAATATAACATAATAAATAATATATTATATAGTATAATATAATATTATATAGTATAATATTATATATGCTCTTACGACACTTTGCAACGTTGTTTATGTGAATGTGTATATATATACACACATACACAACGTTGCAAAGCGTCGTAAGAGCGTTGGATAAGCCATTTTGGCGTTGTAAAAATGAACATAGGTATGCATTGCATAGCGTTGGATAAACCATTCGTTGTAAAGCGAAGCGTTGTAAAACGAGGACTGCCTGTATATATATATATATATATATATATATAACATTATATTTTAATATATATATATATATATATTGTTTACATACGAGGATCATAAAGATTCAGCAGTAACAGTACTATACACAAAGTTTTATATGTTACATTATAGACAGGACAAGTATTTATGGATACGGTTTTTTTTTGTTTATAAAAATGACTACAGTAAATTGTAGTTTACCTTTGCCATGCAATAAAATATAGTAAGAATCAGAAAAAACAACCATTTCCTTAGTTGTTTTTTTTTATATTGTACTGTGGAGCGCAGTAAAAACAAACCAACATTGGAGACTGTTAGCGATCACAGTTTGGCGTTGTCACATGAGTTGTACGAACATTATAGTACCTCTGTGACAGGACTTTGTTCTCCTTGCATTTTACGTGTATCTTTATGTCCTTTTTTTTTTCTCCATTGTGTTTTTTTTTCAGGGATCTACAAAGACAAAGTTAAACCTGCAGGCTCTGCTGTTGTCCTTGAGACTTTGAGACATACCTTGACAGATTACCAGAGCAGGCTGGAAGACACATCTAATGAGGTAACACTGGCACTGTTTGGCTCCAAACACATAGCCTTCGGCCTGCTGCAGTTCTGCTCCTTTCCTCGTTACAAAGGTCGGAAGGCTGGGAATTGAGATTTGACAGCTTTTCAGGCACTGAAAAAGAAATCACTGCTGTCATAGATTTTCTTCCACCGGGGCCTGGGGTATTGAATTACTTGGGTTCATGGATTGGTTTAGTTACATTTGAACTTGCGAGCGTCTAATTATTTTGTATTATCAACACGGAAAACATGACCCGTTGCCCCTACTTAGTGTATGGATCTTGCTTGGCATGGCAGTGATTGTCTGGAATGCAGAGCAAGCTGTCATTAACATGCATTCGGAAGTAGGTACCTTTAATAAATAAATAATGGGCGAGCATGCTGTAGTTTTAAATGCAAGATATCCTATTATGAACATGTGGAAAATGTGAATATAACGTTCCAGTATATCAGTCCTACCAGGGTATCGTTTTCATCCCTGTGCTATTGCATTATTTATTTTTCTTATTGTAATAGTTTGGACAGACCTTGCAATTGCATATCTGGCATAATATCTGTAGAAGAATAACAATATGAAACACTGATAACTGTGAAAGAATACCAATAATCAATGCTGGCAATAATAGGCAATAATATAAGAGTACCAGTAACTAATGCTGATGCATAAGTAAGAATACATGCTAATACTGCTAACCATGTTGGAACACTAGGAACTAATATTAATAAAATCTTCTATAGCGCTGACAGTATATACAGTACAGTACATCGATGTAACGTAGAATTTTGCAGGCACAATTAGTCCCTATCCCGAAGAGCCTATAGATGCAGCGGACGTTATTTTAAGGCATCATGGCGCCATTTTCATGTGCGCTGCTGTACTCCACGCAGCATGAACGCGGCCAATCGCCCCAGGCACGCGAGTTTATTGCGGTTGCTTTGTTTGAATTTTATGGATTGTGTGCAATTATATGCAATGAAATGAATGAATTGTAATGTGTACAGTACTGTGCTACTGTGTCAATTTCAGGTGTTTAAAATGCCATTTTATGCACTCGCGTCTTAAGGCGGTATGGTTGGAAGTAATCCCGCGCCATCACATGGGTATTCCGAGGTATACAACGTGTGATTTCGTAAAATTATGGCCGCTGCATCTGTACATTATAATTTTGTTGCCTGACACAGAGGGGAGATAAGTTGGCTTGTTCAAGATTACAAGGACCTGACACTGGGATACAAACCTTTTTTTAAAGGCAGGGTTCTTAACACTAAGCTCTTTGTAAGTGTACCAATAATTATTGTTGGCAACCTCGTAAGAATACCAATAACTTATCCCAATACATATATATATATATATTTATATATATATATATATATATATATATAGATACCAATAATTAATATTGAAAACCATGTAAGAATGCCAGTAAATAATACGTAAAACCCTATAGCGATATATATTCTGAATAACCTAATAGCAGCTTTTTTCAAAGTAGTTTGATACCTCGGTGTCAGAGCTTTTTTTCTCCTATGTTTTACGTCTCTTCATGTATGATTACCATGATCCAAGTTCTAACATGTAAAAATACCAATACTAATAACCATGTATGATTACCAGTATCCAAGTACTAACATCATGTAAGAATTCCAATACTAATAACCTTGCATGATTGCTAGTATCCAATGATTACCAGTATCCAAGTACAAACCTCCCGGTAACAATACTAATGCTAATAACCATGTATGGTTGCTAGTATCCACATACTAACCACCTTGTAAAAATACCAGTAACTAATGCTGATACAGAACATATAACCTTGTTACATTAAAGCTACTGTGCTATTGTTTGTAAATGCTTCATAATGGCTATTGTGCAAAAAAAAATACAAAAATCCATGTATCCTAGTTAAAAATAAGGGTATGTTATGTAAAAATAAAAAATTGTAGGAAAATCTCATATAATAGACTCTGTATATACAGATGCAGCCACCAGTATTAGATCACTTGCCTTGGAAAATCTGGGGCAATCTCACTGTAAATGCCTCAACATTTCCGTGAGATCCCTAACAGCCCAACGGATTAACACAGTGGGGGGTCCCTGCAGTCCCATTCAAACTGAATGGGACTGCAGGGACCCCTGTTGTGTTAATTCTATGGGCCATTAGGAATCTCACAGAAATGTTGAGGCATGTTGAGGCATTTACTGTGAGATGCCTTAGTTTTTACCCAGGCAAGTGATCGGGTACTGGTGGCTGCATCTGTATAAGGTTGAGGCACTCTATCACATCGGTGCCCGCTGTTAGTACAGTGCTGATCTGAAGGTATGTGCGTTAATCGCCTCACCCACTGAAACGACACAAAAATAGCCAAATTGTCACTTCATGAAGGGGTCTTTCCCCCTAAACGTGGTGTGCTTGTTCTGCCACAATAAATCAATGGTTAATATCTTCCTGACTGATATTTTTCTGGCCAGCATGCAATAGAGTTATTTTTGTATAATTTCATGCAATACTGTACCTTCTGTCTCATAGTCCGTATATGTGTTGTAACGTAAATTATATATTTAACACTCTTTGAAATTTAATCCCAGACCACATTGATACCAAAGGGAGAAAGCCTGAGGGGAGGGGCAAACAGAATATCCACTAGCATTTGTTATTCATAGTGGGATTCAAGCATTTTGCATATTCACTCGTTACTTAGAATGTATTACTGTACATGTAAATGTATAGGACCAACAGTAGGAAACTTTGATTTTTTTTATATACGACAGGCAGAGATTTTGTTTTGCACGCAGGAATGTTGGCTTTTTGTATTTCACATGATTAGTTACTCAGTAGTCCGAAAATGATGAATAAAGATAAGGGCATTTGAGCTGGTTCATTATTCATGTTGAACATAACTTATTTTAATTTATTTTCTTTTTTTTTGTCTTAACTATATATTGGCCAAAGAATGTATGTGCTTTAAATATAAATACTGTATATATAAACAATTTTTATTGGAGAAGATGGATGCCAGAAGCATCACCTCAGCATCTGTTGGGATTCTGCAAAGGGATCAAAAAATATATAAAATGTGGAAACAATGACATTTCTAAACAGGAACAACTGCCGTGTCTTTCCCAGGGAAGGGAGAGAACCCAGCGTTAGCAAGTAGTTGAAGGAGCTCTTCTGAGACACAGTGCAGGAAGTCACAGAGTAGCTAGAAACATGTTACCCGCGGCGAGTTGCCCTGAAGATGCAAAGGGATCACATGTTTCTGAGCACAGTTGAGAAGTCGCCTCAGCAGGCCTTGGCTCAGTAACCTGTTCTGCTGCGCATCTGTGCCAAAGGCAGCAGTAAGGGAAAGTCAATGGGGGCGACTGTTAGGAAAGAAAACAGAGAAGGCTGACAGAGAGAAGAACGGTCTGTCGCGGAAAATAAATCGCAGGGCGTGCAAAAGCAACTGATGACTTGCCATGAAGTGTCCCAGTAGGCCTTGCTTGTAAGTGACCCTGAGGATATGTCATGCAAGGCAAAGGATGGCTCAGTACACTCTTGGTATATGATAATACACTTATATGCCCTTTCTAGTTCTCCCTGCTTGGATTGCTGTTCCCTGAGGTTGCTGTGAAATGTGCCTCGTTTCTTTAACCACTTCTCTGCCAGAAGGACCTGTAATGCATTGCAAAGAGATGAAACGTCACCTTCAAAACCACATTGCAAAGGAGCCTTGGAGACCCCTTCTATCCCAAAAGAATATGGGGTCTATATATAACAGCAAAAGTAGTAGTATTATTTCTGGGGCAAAAGAAAAATTCTATTTTTAATAGTATCCCTATATGGGGCAGATTTTTTTTGTCTCAGAAATGCACCACTTTTGCCTTATTTTGCCAATTTTGTCCATATAGGAAAAATAATTATACAAGATTTATCAAAGAAAAAAAAGGCTCATTGTTTTGACTGGGATTCCTTTCTCGTAGTAATCTTAGGGCTTTTTGTTTTGTTTTTTTGCTCCATTTTTGCATCTGGGAGACTGATAAATGGATACCTTTCAGTGATAATACAAATGTATTCACGAAACAATACAGTTTGAGTAGCTACCAAGTAGACTTAAATTATTTATTTTTTGTTAATGACAATGAATCTACCCCAAAGTAAGAAAACAACGTCTCATTTTTTTTCCACCAGCTAGAGAAAGCAAAAAGTGCCTGTGCGAGAATGAGTGAAGAATTTGAGTCTTCAAAACAGATGATACGATCACTGTGTACAAACCTGGAGGTACTGTAATGTTTTATAAATGATGCATCCTTTCTCTGTCTCTCTTCCCTTTCTCTCTTACACAAAAATAAAGGCTTATATTTCATAAACTATGCTGAAGGAGTGGCTCAGTTAGTGAAGACACTGGGGCTAATTCTGTATGGTGTGATGGTGTGATGGTGCAGTTGACGTGCTATCAATCCTTACAGAATAAGGGCCACTGACTGATAACAGCAGTACTGAGTTTGAATCAGGGGAACCTGGTTCAATAGAGAGGGAGTACCCCCCGAGGGGGTGTTGGAAAAACCCTGCAACAACGCCTAGGAGGGCAATAGTAGATGGTGTAATAGTGACTCCCCGGACTATTTATTAAGGGCGGTGCTAGCAGGGAATTGGATATTTGAATAGCTGAGGAAAGAAAGAGTCCCTTGAAACTGCACTAAGAAACACTTTAATTACCGTAATCAAAATTAACATATTATAGTTGAGGCTTAAGTAGAATGTCGAAGAAATAATGAACCATATAAAATCAATTAAAAGAAGAGATGCGTATAGAACGTATGTTGGTGTGTCACCAATATTACTAATAAATTATATTCATACAATTGAATTGAATACAACTATGGTGAATGTACCACCTAATATGAACACACGTCTATGGTGAGCAACAAATGTACTGTACGGGCAGATATACCACTCCCTGCTGAATTAATATCAGGTATAGTCTCTTCAATTAGAGGTGGTAAATCAGTTTGGCAGAAAGCAGAGTACTTGATTTTGCCCTTCCAGGTGTACAGGTTCTGATAGATTGAACCCGCACCTAAAGAGCAGACAGACGGCAAGTTATTTTGACTCTAAAGATATAATATCTAGCTGCTAAGTATAACTACTGCCTAGTGTTTGAAAACTTTAGTTAGCATGTACTGATACTGTCAGAATTTAAGACCGTTAGTCTTCAAAACAAGATGTATATTTCTCCAAGAGAAATGGGGCTCCTAGAACTGTAAATTATATCTTTGAAACAACAAACTATTAAATTGGTAAACATGCTTTCAAATCCCCCATACCATTTGTGGCTGGGACAGTGTTAGTGAAGTGTTCCATACAGTACTCCATAAAACTGAAGGATCTTTAGTACAGCGATTCCTCTTTTTGTTTTCTTTACTTTTTGTGTTTAATGCTTCCTATATTGCAAAGAAATTAAATTCAATGTGTACTGTCTATATGTGAATGTTTATTGTATGAAGTTATAGGGTTGTCAACTATTAACAAAATGAAGTAATTAGCAATTTTGCTAACTTTAATTTCTTTATAGAGATGACAAATTGAGGTTGTGGGGAAGATCTTTGATTTGTTGTATCTCTTTTGCTCGGTAGAATACTCGTGCAGAACTGGGGAATGCCAAGATGGAGTTAAACCACCTGTTCACAAAGAGTGCAGACAGAGAATCTTTAATAAACACTTTTAAAATGGACTTGGAGAAAGCTCAGCGTGGTTGGGAGAAAGAGAAACTGAGAGTCTCGGAGTCTGAAAATGAAATCCTGAAGCTTACCAGGGCTTACCAGAAGGATATGGAGGTATTACCAGATGCAAGCTAGCTGTCAGAAAGAGCATTCATCTAATATGCATTTTATACATTTACATATTTCCTGCTGTCACGTTGAGATTTATCCAATTTATTTCCAGAAGACATTTATTAGTGGGAGAAAAAAATGCAAAAAAAGAAATGTACTCATATATTTTAATGAGAATCTTATACCAGTTTTACTTTAGTGAGTATCTATTTTAACTTTTTTAAACTTAAATATATCTTTCACTTAGGCAGTCTCTGAAAGATTCAAACATGTTGTCAATACAGTTATAAGAACAGATCTTTTGCATATGGGGCTTTTTTGATCACTGTAAGGCCCCAGTAATATCACCCAGAATGGTGGTGTTCATTTCTTTATTTACTGCTGAAGTGCAAAGCGTTTACACATGGACTGAGAGTAAAACAAATGTAGGTACGTCGGAGCCACAATTGCAAACTTTCATCAACATGATCAAAGTTAAAAAGTACGTAATTGATATTTATGACTCTACGGCTTCAGGTGCAGGTACCTCATACCAGATCCAAATGCATTTTTTCTTTTTCAAATTCTATCTATTTTATGTTTGATCTGTTAAGTTTTACATTATTACATCACAAACATTTGTAGTGGAACTCAAATATCAGAGGCAGAGGTTGTATATCCTCTCCTGCTGCCTCTTTTATTTCCTGTGCTTCCCATGCCACATTCTACTGCTTTACCCCCCACCCCCATTTAACAACACTTTAATCTTGGGTACAATTAGCTGGGTCATCCTTCTCAACACTCCAGGCTATTCCAAAGCACACAGGTCATGTAGGTGTCAGTTACCTAGAAATTACAACTTCTGCTTTAATCTAGCCCATATTAATTGGTAATCATCCCAATATTTGTATTATTCAAACATTATTGGGGAAATCTCAGCACATTCCAGAAAGAGTATTAGAGGGTTAGACTGTTTTATCATGAACGTGGAACTCAACCACAAAAGAATACTCCAAAGAGGCTAAAATAACATGAGGGAGGGGGGGTATGGGGGGGGAGTTTGAAGCATATCAGAAAGTAGAAAAGAAAGTAAAGGTCCTTACTTACTTTTAAATTGTGGTACAGGGCAACCCCTCCAAGGATTCTGTCCCATTACACATCAAATATTGGATTTGCAGTAATGTAACACATCATGTACAGTTTTTTTTTTAATTGTTCCTTTTAACCATTGAAGATAAATATCCTTGGCTACAACAGCAAATATGATAGAATATATGCCGTTTTTTATTAGAGGACCCCAAATTTAAAGTCCCCCAAACTCGATTATAAATTTATATATTTTTTAAAGTACCTTTCAGGGCATCTTAAATGTACAATTGTGAATTTTCTATTCATATTTCTCCATAAGAGAAAACAACTGGATCATTTTCTATTGTATGGGATAAAAAAAAAAAAAAAGTCATTTGTCTTTCAAAAAATATATAAAGTTCCAAGTAAATAGATCTGGAGCTTGAAATTAAGTATTAACATTCTCAATTGACATTGGGGCCTATGCAGAGAGCAGCGAATTTTAAAATTGGCGAATTTATTAAAAAGTAGCTTTTTTGGAGAGTTTTATTCTCCATATGCAGAAAAGTGCGAATTCTGCTATGTTTAACATGGATGCGTGTGGCGAGTTTAAATTGGCGAGATGCGCGCTTCAGAAACGTGTAAAAACAAATTCGCGCCTTTTTTTTCCCTTTGCAATGGCCGCGAGCGGCAGCTTCTTGCCAGTTTTTTCTGGCGAGGCAAAAAGGAGACAATCGCGCCATTTTTTTGGCGCGAACAGCCACTAGATGCCGTTCGCGCCTCTCTGCATACGGATATTTTTAAAACTGGCGAGATTGAGGTTCTCGCCAGCCGCGAGGCGAGTTTTACAAATAGAAAAGAAAAATTGGCGCGTTTTTCGGAACTCGCCATTTTCTGCTGCTTTCTGCGCTATTTTCTCCAAAAAATGGCGGATTTCGAAATAGCGCTGCTCTCTGCATAGGCCCCATTGTCTTTTATATCTGTCTTTTTGCCTTGAATTCCTTCTCTCGCTGCTATTAAAAAAAACAAAACAAAAAAACAATGCCTTTATTGCTGCCAATGATGCCAAAGCTTTCCCTTTATTACCTTAAGCATGAAAAATGAGCAGTGGGACATAAGTTAATGAAGACAAATACAAACTATTTTCACTTGAGAGATCCTTTAATACGGCCTTCATGTGGTGTGAATTATCGAGTCAAGTAGCAACCAGAAATAACGTGAAGTCCTAGTTATTTTGCCACCACAAATTAGAGAGTTTTTGCTACAGGCTTAGCAGCTTAGAGCCATATGTATCTCTCAATGTAGCAATCCCTCCGCGTATATTTCCTTTTAAACATGCCTTCAGCAATATTGTCTTAAGTTGAAGGAGTGAGACTGTCTTAGAAAAGAGATGGCAACAATAATAAATGTGATCCTCATTTAAAGATTTTTTATATGTAACATCTGCCTGCAATAGGCAGACCACAGACTGGATCCCAGGCCATGTCTGTCATTGTATGCTTTTCAGTGCTCCAGGTCCACCAACACATAGCTCTACAGTACAACACACATTGGTTCTTTCAGTGGTTTGCTATATATGTATATGTAAAGCTCCTTGATATGTAAGAATATGCCATCAAGCCCATTACCTTTTCCAATAGTTCATATTTACTGTAGATTCAATGTTAACATTGCAGTGCCTCTTCTATCGTTGATAATACAGCCGAAGACAGGGGAAAAATGATAGCTATATATATATATATATATATATATATATATATATATATATATATTTTTTTTTTTTTTTATATATATATATATATATACAGTGGTTGACAAATCACCAAAAAATCTACTCGCCACCTAGTACCAAACGTGTACTGCTTGGGCCAATATTTACTCGCCCGGGGGTTAAATCCACTCGCCCAGGGCGAGCAAATGTATAGGTTTGTCGAACACTGTATATATATATATAGCTATCATATATATAGCTATCATATATATATAATAATTTTTTTTTTTTTTTTTTCAAACGTTTTTATTAGGCAAAAGTGTATATATACAACCAGTCATCGTTTATACAAAGCCTAATACACATGTTTTTTCAAACATAAAGAAAGACAGAATAGAACATCGCCATATACGGTGAGGCCTCATGGCCACACTTTAGGCCTCGACTGACAAGAAAAGTCGAAAGAGAGGCTGGAAAAAGAGAAAAAATAAGGGTGGAAGAGGGTGGTAGGAGGAGAGGGGGACTCTCTCCGACCGCCAGGAGTTGAAACTAATATAACAGTGGTTACAACTACCGGATCCAGCTGGTCACACCAGAAAAATAGTTTCCGAGTCAATGTCTTAACCACAAATCCCATGTTTCATAGAATTCCGAGGTTGATTGCTTTAGGAAAGCTGTCAACTTTTCCATCAGCATAACCTCGTTGATCCTTTTTTTTTTTTAATAGTTTGTTTAGAGGGAGGGGACACCTTCCTCCAGGAGGCCGCCACGGCGCATCTTGCCGCAGTAAGAATGAAGGAGATTAATTTCCTTATTGGCCGGTCAATTTTCTCAATCGTCCGTGCCAACAGGTAGGTCAGTGGATCAATAGGTACTGTGAGGTCCGTTACTTCTTTTATAATAGTTTGTACCGAAAGCCAATATTTCTGAATTTCCGGACATGTCCACCAGATGTGGGCCATGTCCCCTTTTTGTCCACAGTCTCTCCAGCATACAGTAGATCGAAGGCCAGCGGGTAGATTTGTTTTAATCTCGCTGGGGTAAGATGCCAATGAAATAGTATCTTATAAATGTTTTCTTTTGTCGTGGTACATATGGAAGTCCTTGCAGCAAAATCCCATATATTTTCCCAATCCTCTCTGTCTATATTAATATTTAAATCTGCTGCCCATTTGAGAATATATTCATGATCAGGTAGATTTGCTGCCATCTCCATTCCAGCATATATTTTGGTTATTAGACCTTTTTGATGAGTGCTGTTTTGACACAGCTTCTCTAAGTTTGTGAGAGGGGGAAATTCTAATTGTGGGGATATTTTTTGTAGGAAATGTCTAATTTGGAGATATTTGAACATATCCAATTCTGGTGCTGTAAATTTAGTTCGCAAATCCTGAAAGCTCAAGATCTTCCCGTCACTCAGTAGGTCCGCAATCGCCTTGATCCCCCTTAATTTAAATTGGTTAAATTGCTTAAATTCGCATCCAGGGGGAAATTTAGGGTTATTCATAATCGGGGTGAGCTGTGAGCCTTTAGATGAGAGCTTGTACTTAGTTGTGCACTTCGTCCAGATTTCCCAGGTATGTCTCATAGCTACCAGCTCAAACCTATTTGGTTGCATATCCCCCCCATCAATACTCCAAAGGCAAGCCAGCAGAGAAGCATTTTAGCATAGTGAGATTCTCTGGCTAACCAACAATAGCTTTCTATATATTTGAAGATTCCTACGGCTCTTCTTTTTGTTGAGAAAATAGAATTTAGTAGCAGAAATCTGCCGATCACTGCAATGTTCGAAAATGTTGCACATCCCTTTGGCTTCTAATTCACAGTAATTAACATTAGTCCCTTTGGTTGTTACGTTTTTGGTTGAATAGAGGAAATTAGTGCATCAGTGGCAGAAGGTAGGTTCAGCCAATATAAGGAAGTCAAAAACATATTTTATGAGCTGCAAAGAAGGAGCTTTGTGATGTTGGATGCAGCTAGTCACAATAATTGTTTCTAGGTATTATTATTACCATTTGTGAAGTGCCAACGTATTCCGCAGCTCGGTACAATGGGGTACAGTGTTGTATACATTAAAGATCTATAAAAAGTTACATACAGGGGCAGACAAACATGCACAAACAGATACAAAGAGGTAATGAGTGCCCTACTTGTGAGAGTTTACAATCTAGAGGCAATATGGTATTATGGTATGCGCCAACGGGAGCGTGCTGTCCATTCTTGGCCCAGGTAATGGGGAAGAACCTTCAGATGGATTGGCACACCATAGTTGCCCATTACTACTGAGTAATGCGGATTACTGAAACATAATGCATCTCTGGTACGTTCACACCTACTGTACCATTCAGCACCCTTTTTCATAGGGTACCATTGAAAGTATAAGGAGGTGTAAATCGGGCATTCCCATGGGATAGATTTAAAGTTGTCTGTGCTTGCAATGTAAACACCATTGAGTTGTACGAGGCGTAATATTTCATATGCAGTTTTGAACCTCTATATAGTACACCACTGTTTTGAACTGCAGTCATATCAAGCACCCCAACCATAGCAATCCTCACAGTTTACTCCTGCTTGAAACTTTTTTCCACAACCAACATACATTACACAATTAATCCAGTAAATATAGATTTTGTTTTTATCCAAGCCATACCTTGTATCAAGCTAATTACTCTGAGATACACGAATGTGAGAGCCAACTGAGCAGAAAGGAAATATTCTTTCTGTCCTCCTTGTAAGTGCGGACTTTAAATTGTATCCATGTGAAGCAGCTGGAATAGTTCTAGACATCAGATAATGATTAAAGCTAAGGAAACTAGAAGCCTGACTGGATTGTAAAGTCAGCATGTCTACAGCCTTGTGGTCGGGTTCAACATGTGTGAATTGATCCTGGTTCCCGGCATTCCTATCCCATGCCAAATGGATGATTACCATGCTTGGATTATCACAGTCCAAGCAAATGGGACGTAATGGCGACAGACTGAATTATTGCATGCGGAAAATGCTGAGTGCATTATTTGCTATGCCTTTTACTAACCGTCTGCTAATAGGCAGGTGACATTTTTTTAAACCAATTCTTGGAATGCAAAATATAATTAATTAGCTTTAAAATATAGACATTCTTTAAGGATACATTCACAAATGTTTTCTTCAGCATATCACCTTGCTTATTTTGTGACTTTCCCTTTTGCTGGTATCTATATATATTTTTTTCTCCTCGAACCACATTGTATATATTTTTTATGGTTCATAAAAAGATGAGTAAATGCAGACACACCTACTTTTCGAACCGGCTCACCTTACTGCCACTCTTCTGGTTTGTGGCTTTGTTTTTAGTTGAGATGGTAAAACTGTGGCACCTTCAGCCTGTCCACAGTGGTATGTCATGCCTTCTAATGCTGCTTGTTTTTGTTTCTATATTGC
Source organism: Ascaphus truei (assembly GCF_040206685.1). NCBI lineage: Eukaryota > Metazoa > Chordata > Amphibia > Anura > Ascaphidae > Ascaphus > Ascaphus truei. Next base: position 129,576,083 of record NC_134483.1, read on the forward strand.
TAGTTTGTTCAGTTAATTTGAAAGGTAGATATTGCATTCTTACTTGGCATTCTGGCAAAGGCACACGTGCTGCTTACAAGGTTAGTGCTACACCTCTGGACTTTTGATTAGTTTACTGTAGGTTGCCTAACACTCATTTTTACTTGCACCCCCACTAGATTATATACAGTAGCACTTCTTTTGACCCAGGTCCACGGAAGCAGAATGTTATCCAAGTTGGGAATTTCCATATAGTGAATATATCAGAAGGCATGATCTGTGATTAACATACTTGCCCCTCTTATTAAAGCACATTGGAAATGTATTACATTTAAAATACTCACCTAAGTAACATCCTGCTTACCATATTTTTTTGTTCCATAGTTTTTTAATGTAGACTAAGGCTAAGGCCCCGCTCCCAGAGTTAGCGCGCCCGCACTGCAGACAGGCGGTGCGCTGACACTACACACACCGCGATATGCGGTCTGTAGGGAGCGGGAGCCAGAGCGGGAGGTGGGCGGGAGTGGGAGGTTTGACAGGGAGGGGGGGCGTGGCTTGAGCGGAGGGACCCGCTACTCTCCCCCCCCCCCTCCCTCCCTCCCTCCACGGGCTGCAGGAGGGAGCTGCTGATGGTAAGTAAAACACACACACACGCAGGCACTCATACACAGACACACACAGACAGAGGCAGGCACGCACGCACTCAGACACACACACACAGACAGGCACTTACGCTTTCACTCCACACTCCTCCCCGCTCCCCGAAGCCTCTCCTCCCGAAGCCTCCCCTCCCCATTGGCTCATAGCCACACCACGTGACGCGTCAACGCTAGACATCACCATTTTCTTGTGTCCCCTAGCGGCTGACGCGCCACAGCGTGTAGTGCGCTGTGCCGCCAGGGGGGACCGGGACCGGCTCGCGAGGATTCCCCTGCTGGTGGGGAACTCGAGTGTGGCCGCCCGCGCCAACGAGCGCAGCTGGACCGAGGCCTAAGCGTGAGGATGTTGATCTCTCTTGCTTTCGCCAGTAGTGTGGGATCGCTGTGTTGCTCTCCTTGTGACCCTGGCAAGTCACTTCATCTCTCTCCACTTCACACACCAAATATTAGAATATATGCTCTTTGTGGTAGGGCACCCAGTGGGCCTTCACTATTCTATGTACAATGCTGCACACTGCCAGCACTATGGAAGAAGAATTATATTATGTGTGTACTGTACCTAGTGATAATGTATAGCAAGGTTTGTCTGTGTGATGGTATACTTGGACTCAATAGAAAAATGAAATGCAGATGTCAATGTACCTCTCCCAGTAAGATGTGTTGATCTGTATAGCACAAAACAAAGTAATGTGTTAAATTGCCCTCCACTACTTGTTTGGTTAAGAGGTAGCATGGGAATATGAACCCTAATATGTTCATATCTAGGGTCCACAGATGGCTAGGACTGCCTCTGGGCGTTTGCTAGGGACATAGGCTCCAAGCTGTAAGGTTATTAACAACCAGAATATGGTTCATGCTTTTCTTTCATTAACAAAAACAACCTCCTCTTTTTAAGACCTAAAGGAATTTTGACCTGATTGACATACATTTCCCATCCATTTTTAATAGTGCACACAGCCTTTTTTCAGGCTACTACTTTATGAACTAAAGATCTCCTTTATTTATGTTATTTCCCTTTCTCTCCTAGGAGAAGCTGACTTTCCTACACGGCTTATACCAGCGTTTGGTAGCAGGCTGCGTGCTAATTAAACAGCCAGAAAGCATGTTGGGTAAATTCTCCTGGCCAGAGCTCTGCGTAGTCTTGCAGGAGAATGTTGATGTCCTGATCTCAGACCTTAACCGGGCTAATGAAAAGGTAACTATTCTCTTGTGACCACCTACCTTTATTAAATCCAGTGACTTCTGTCCACATCAAGTATCATTAAGAGGTGCCAACATTCATCTTATTTCAAAAAGACTTTGCTCGTGAATAATTCAACACCATTAATTATTGCTTGCCTACATCTCGGTTTGATGCTGCTACTGTGGACACATAAATGTGACTGAAGCCTGTACAAAGTCTCCAAGCTCCACTTTCCGTACAGGACATGCTAATGCTACTAGCCAGCAAGAGCCGCAGGGACCTAATTAAAAGAAAATAAATTAATCTTACTGATGAGGCAATTCAAAGGACGTAGTCATTTACACTAATAAACCAACTCTTTAACTTGGCATAAAGCAGAAACAAGAGGCAACGACTCAAGGAACATCAACTTGGGGAATAAAATGTATATCAAATCTGGAGAGATTTTGACATGTCAATATGAAGTTTCTTGTTATGTACAGTTCTTTAGAAACGTAACATTTATTCCTCCAGTGGAGGAGGTTAAACAAACCCAAAGACAGCAATGCATTCTTTGTGTCTCAATCTCGGTCTGGGTTAAACATATTATTTGCTGTCATTTATTAATCAAAATCATTTAGGTCAGTCCCTTTTGCAGTATCCAAAGCATGGATAAGTTTTATTTTCACCCCTCAGACTACCAAGTCAATGGATAACTCAGAAGCTAATATGCATGCAGACACTGATTTATTCATGCAGTGTCTGGCTAATGTTCTGTCTTAGGAAACATAAACATAGAAACTGGCACTTCAGTAAACTTGTTCATCAGTAAGATACATTTATTTGAAAAGAATCGACGTGGACCTTGGTCAAGGTGTTAGGACCAAAACGTAGATCCTTTAAAAATAATTTGACCTTTCTGATGAACAAATCCATTGGAGTGCCGGTCTCTATGTTTGTTTCCTGCTATAACTCCAGTTGTTAGAGGATTTCTGCGCACCCGTGGCAGACCTCCTGGTTATTGTAAGTGCACCTTCTTTGTTCTTTAATGTTCTGTCTTAAACAGTCTAAAACTCTATTTTATTTCCTGAGTATGGAAAAAGCTCTGCTACCATTTTTAACATTTCCTAGAAACAACAGGTCGCAAAAAAGTCCTGTGTGTCTTGCCCATATAAATAATCTTTGGCTCACAGAAGGTTGTCAATAAAGACTGTAGTTAGACCAGTGAAAAGGTGCCACACTTTTAGAAATGATGACCTTCATTTTTTTTTTTACATGTATATCTATACTATGTACTAGCATTGCTCCTATTTTATCTTGTAAAAAAAAAAGAAAACAAATCTAAATACATACATGTACAAGTTAGAAGAAGGGATCCTTTAGCTTTGTGGACCTGTATGCATAAACACCTGTTATCTCTCCCTGTGATGTGTTTGATCTTTTTCTCACTTGCATTTGTTAATACTGTATTCTTGCACTTTCATAGTATACAAAAATAGCATAAAAATGGTGAATCTCCATAAAGCCACCTTACTAAGAGGGGCTTTTTGCTCCATCGAGTGAGAATAAATTGTCAGAAAGAAAGACGTCGGATAGTTTAAAGCATAAATCCCCTTAACTAGACCCCCTTTCTTTATAGGATTGGAACCGGGGGAGGGTCTCTGTAGTTGGACCGCACTTTTTAGCACTGAAGACCCCCCTTGTTCCTGAAATAATTGCCACTAAGTTACAGGTACTGGGTTTTAAATGGGATTTAAATGGCTGTCCTATAGGAAGACGCAACCAATGATGTTGCGGATTCCTATTGGGCTGAGATTTGACAGCCATTCTGTTTTCCCTGGAGGGAGATTTAAACCTGGTAACTTTACCAGTACGTGTCTCGGGAACTGTGAGGTTCTCCGGAGCAGAAAAGAGCACTGTAAAGTTTTGGAAAACCCACCAGTTCCCATCCTGTATACAGTACAACAATTGGTGGGTAAAAAAAAAATCAGTAGGGTGGATTGCTGCGTGAAGGGCAAAATAACCCAAAACACACACAATTCATTCTGGAGTATTTTAGCAGAGAAATTGGATTTAAAATGCCTACATAGTCATATGAGCATGTTCTATTATATCTATAATATATATATATATATATATATATATATATATATATATATATATATATATATATATATATATCTGTTTCCACTTACCATACTGTAAAGGCTTCTATAAATGTAACCAAAAAGTTCTGGTTGTAGCACATACCTCATGCAATAAACTCTTGTCAATATGGGCTCTTTTGTATTGGTCAGTGATGTCTGACAGAAAATGTCCAGATCTAGACTACACGAACATCATGTTCTTATGGAGCTGGAATGGAAACAATTGTTTTGCATACTTTTCTCATATGGTGGAGTCATAAACAGCTTTGTTGGCCATAGTTCAAAACCAGGCCAGTTTGCTTGCAATTGATCATCTTGGCATTTTTCTTGAGCACTGTCCCTGTAGATTCCAAGGGAAAGTTCCAAGATGTTGTGTTCAACTAGGGGTAATTCAGGTCAATGAAAGGGCTGTCCTAGCACGAAAATCTTGCTGGAGTGACTTGCATTTCCAAACAGAGAAGAATTGTATATAATGTCATATAACCAAAACCTGAAATACATCATTAGGAAATTAGAACGTTTTTGGGGCAATTGCACAAAACATTTGTAAATGCAAAACCGGGATTTGGTTGGGTTTTGTAAGCCCTTCTATGCAATACATTAGGATAATAGATGGGATAGAAATTGACCTGAAAAAACATTGTAGCATTTATCAGGTTGATTAAAAAATCATAATGTCAGTGCCCTGTGGTTGGGTTATTATTTGATAATATGAGATATAACTTAAGTACCAATGGAAATTTGACATAACCTACAGTAGAGAAGTTAGATTCAAATTAGGACACATCCTTTTGGAACCACAATGTATATGTGAACTCGTCAGGAGGAAGAAAGATGGTATGTTACAGAGAACGCAATATTAGTAGATAGAAGCATACTCTTCATTCCTGCTACATCAGATCGTTTAAAGGTTTCTGATCAAGCTCCCCTAAAAAATTATAAGTCAAATAATCGTCAGGTATCACATTTTCCTTGTCTTGTACACAAGTAAGGTTTTTGTGAGCACTATGAGTTGGTTATGGTAACAGTTAAACTTCTACTACCCAGGCTTACAGAATACAATTTCTCAATGTAACTCCAAACCCCTGCATGTATCAGAGTTTGAGTACTGGGGATTACGTAGCCAAATAATACTCGTTTAGCCTAGTATTCTAAATTCTTCCATTCTAGTTACCATGCACCTACATGTGCCCAACCAAGTGGCACTGCTCCCTTCTGTGGAAGTAAAGGGTGTAAAATACTTGTGTGCAGGATCATATTTTCCCAACTCAAGAGTTCAATTCTACCGACAGGATTGTAGAATAAACCAAACCATCTGCTTGTTATTTCTACTTAGGACTCTGTATAAAGCACCTGAAACCTGGACACGCAGGGTTGTGCTTAAAATCTTATCTGTTGGTCCTTAGGATTGTAGTGAGGCTGTAATAGGTTTTCCACTACTGAAATCTCCCCTTTCATTTTCTTTTACACATTGGCACGCAAACAAGTCTTAGGAGATTTCTCTTCAGAAATGTAAAAAAAAAAAAAATGAAAATACAAGACCAACTGTTGACAAGAGGTCTCTTTCTCTTCCACTCGGCAACCAACTAGGTATCCCATCTTGAGTATGTTTGTAAGAACAAGGCTGATGTTATGAGGGAGCTGCAGCAAAACCATGAAGACTCACTCAACAAGCTGACTGACCAGATGAAAGTGCAGGAAAGCTGCTGGCAGAAACAGAGGAGGGATTTGGAACAGCATTACTGTGTTCTCCTCGGGGAGGTTCAAGCAAGGGCACAGGTACAGAACTGCAGCCAGAATGCTGTTAACTCTCTTTTTTTTTTTCTTGCTTTAAATATTTCAGTATATTATTTCAAAACCTATAAAGTGGTTCCAGAGTTTCAATATAATTTAAAGTTTCTTGGGACTTTGTCTAAAAAACAAATTGCGTGTGTGTGTGTGTGTGTATTTATCCTTCCCTTTATGAAAAAAATAACTAATTTTGCAAGGTAATACATTCCAGAAATACATGGTTTAATAGGATCCTGCTGCTTCATTTCCCTTGTAATTATGTAATAACTTTTTTCCCCAGAATTGCCTGTACTATTGAACTTGCATATCCTTCTACTGTAGAAAGTGTCAACTTTGAGAATTGTACAAAAAATGGGACTTTGTGTGCTAAAAGAAATTTTGGAAAATGAAACTGCCAAGCCCAGTGTTTTTGTGTACTAATGTACCTCATTATACAGTGGAGTATAAATTGGGTCCAGGCTTAAGTAAAATTGTGCTAAGCAAACCGTGAGGCACATTTAAGAAAACAGGCCTGAAAGCGCTGTACGCTAGGACTTAGTAGCATTAGGTACATTTAAGTCTTGTTTACTTCTGAGTAAAAATAGAACGTGAAGTGCAGGAAGTATAATTTGTGGAGATGACATAATCCAATAATAAGATTCTTATTGTCTGGTAACATCATCTTAAGTAATTGTTGCTATTACATGTATCAATTGCTGTACATCAAAATGCAACTTAGCCCTAATTTATGTTCAATCTTCTACATTTGTAGCCATGCAACTCTTTGCTTGATACAGGAAACCGCACTCAAAGAAACAAATTAATATCATACTTTGCGCTCCTGTGATTAGCATTTATGTTATTATTATTTTATGCCAGCTAAGTACTGTACAGTACTGCGCTCTTTAAAGTAAATGTAATGTATACATAAACGATACCATGCAAGGTCTGCGTATACCATACAATGATATAAGCACTAGATCTAAGAGTGGAAAGGGGAGCCTAAATCTAAGTAATACCAGTATGTTGGAAGACTTACAGCAATAATGACTGCATTATTGCCTGCTAGCAAGAAGGCTATTACAGCAAAGTACTTTGGGTGATATGGTGGTATAAGGGGATTGTGATCCTCTGTAAGCAATACATTTTTAACACAACAATCTCACATACCCAAGTCAAAGGCAAGGTTTTTATTCTGTTTTGTGCTCCTATGGAAAAACCTATTTTGCTGCAATGGTTTTTTTCTGGTGATTTATGCTTTTGATCTACAATGTTTGAGAATTATCCTAGGTTAGCAAAATAATTTTAGTTCATAACGTACAAATGGCCCTATTGTGTTTCATCATGAAATAATGATTCATGTACAATCATATCACAAGTGAATGCAATTCATAATAGATATTATTTTATTATTAATTATGCCCAGGACATACTTGAAAACGAGAGGTAACTCTCAATGTATTAGTTCCTGGTAAAACATTTATAAATAAATAAATTAATTAATTAATTTTTAATTCGTAGGCCTAGAGATTCGTAAACTTACAATAATATTTGGCATTCAGAAAAAAAGTGTGATATTTTGGGCAATTTAACAACCAATTTACATGGATGTGGGTGTTAGTCAATAATGGTAGTTATTATCTCAAATTGATGCCAAAAATCCATATGTAAATGTAAAATTTATTTACAGATGTAGCACTATTATCGGTCGCGCTGCCACTCCTAAAAGCTCACTCCATTGCATCTCCCACTCTCAGGGGATCTTGCTTGCTTACAGTGTGATTGTGACAAATCTATTACAGAGTGCTTTTCCTGGTAATGTACAGGTTAATAAGAGCTTCAATCAGACTTAGAACTTTGCAACTAATTTTGACAGATTTATTATAAATCATTCTTCCTGGTAATGCACAGGTTATTAAGAATTTATATTAGTGTTAGGGACCCTTGAGATGTGGTCTGCCGTGTAGTGGCTCAGGGGCTTACAACACTTTGGCCAAAATGTTAAACTAAAAGACCATTTTATTCAAAAGATATCTATACATATATATTTAGGCACTGTACCATGTATAAGTTTAATTGGATGTGCACTGAGCTCTGTCTGTGTTTCATGTTCTGTCTCTGGTTTTAAATATATATTGCCATGCTCAGTAGCACTCATCTGTGACACTTATATGCTTATATATATGTTGTGGTTATTTGGGGGGTTCAATATGAGCTTGTAGGTGTTCTGTATGTTTTACACTCCTAAATCCACCATGGCATCGTATTGTTTCCATCTGTGCACACGTGTACTCGTGGTCTCAGTAAGGAGACTTAATGGCCCATCGGGACTAACACAGCAGGGGTCCCTGTGTCTGTATGGGACTCGCGCTGTATGAATGCTACCAGGCTTCACCTGTCTGTAAGTCTGAGACGCGCAGGAAGCGTGAGACTGAATCAGTCACTCTATCTGTATGCCTCTAATAGGCGATAGTGCGGCTTTTATTTTATTTAAATAACACAGTATTGGACCATGGGGTCTCCTGAGCTGAATCACATTAATTTCAGGTTCGGGGACCCCTTGCTTCCCGAGTTACAGGCCCTGCTAAGGCAATGATGGGGTTAAGCCAGAGTAACTGGTTTATTGGGTGTTAGGTCCAATCTACCTGGTTGGACCTATAGGGCAGGTAACCTTACACACACACACACACTCGACCCAGGGAGCTTTCTATAGTACTGATATATGCTTCTGGTCTCAGATATGATAGTTACGAGCCCGGAGTGCGAGAAACAGTAACACAAGGAATGCTGATTTCTTACAACTGATTTAATAGGTGCACAAAGCAGTCTTATATACATGAAGCCGTTGTCAGTTCATTACATATGGTACAAATATGGATCACACATCCAAATTTACATGTAACCTTTACAATGCCTTTACGTAAACATTTTCCTGCTGAGCAACAGCTATTCAATGGGGTCTTATAAGGCTTTTAATGGTCTTGCTTCTTGTGCAGATGACAGGCTCAGACAGCTGGTCCCAAAGCTATTTACCAGTTTGGTCTCTGAGAAAAGCAAAGCTACCATATACTGTTTTTAACCTTTTCAGTCCCTGAGGGGAACAGAGCTGACAGATACAATTTTTAACCTTACATTGGGGGTAGAGGGGGTGGGCGAAAGGGGAAGTTGCCCCAGGGTGGGTGGTTAGGCCTACCGGGAAGGTTGCGGGAGGGGTTAACACCTTCATTACCTTAGCTGTAGTAATCGGGTTAAACCCTCCCATTACCCACCAATAGGAACCAATAACAAGGGAGGCGGAGCGGAGGTGTGGCCTCTGCAGAGGCTAGGATAGGCTGCAGGAGACAAGAGGGCAATTAGGAGTACTTGCCACGCAGCTGGGGAGCAATGCACGCCGTCACGTGCGCACGCGTGATAAACGTGCAACGCGCAACTTGACCGTGGGCGGAGCCAAACTCCGTGGCACGAAGTGAAGAGGTGCGCGTGCGCTCTGTAACCAGAGCGGGGAGGCGCGCTGCAGAAGGTAAGGAGGGAACACGCCGCATGGGACGTGTTACCCGATTCCTTACAGTAACTCGGGGAGCATGGGGTCCCCGGACCTGAAATTAATGCAGTTCAGCTCCAGAGACTGGGAGTGGTGTCCGGTGGGGGACCAGTATAGGCGATGTACAGCTTCTCAAATGAGAACTGAAATGATAGAGGCTGGAGCGCTCAAATGGTGAAAAAAGTATCCTTTAATGAACCTTCAGCAACATGATATCACACGAGTGTGTGAGAGAGATCTCTGACACGTTTCGCCTAATCTCTGACAAAGCGCAAGCATGCACGTAACGTGTCAGAGGTCTCTCACACACACTCTTGTGTGATACCATGTTGCTGATGGTTCATCCACGGACCATCGTTCAACAAGTCGTGAGTAAATAATATTTACAAATTCATAGACTTGATTATATTATATAAAGTTTATCTCCAGCGGAGAGATATCACACAGCCCACACGGGAGCACGCATACTCCGTTGCCACGGAGCCTGCGGTCACACCGGCAGGAGCTATACAAGTGTATTCCTCCTCAAAACAGGAGTAAAATTGACTGTCTTTTGAATACATAAAGAGTCCGTTTGTGTGGTATATTCCACAGAAGTTTTCATGTTGAACATTAGATCTCAACTATCAACATATACTTTCAAATATGAATAGACATGGACTGATTACTGTCACACTTTGAGCACTGTGTCCCACTTTTTCCCAGCTCCAGAGACCCCCTGATTCAGTACTTTGTTATTAAAATAAAATAAAAGCAGCGTGATCGCCTGTTAGAGGCTGTGACAGAGTCACTGACTCAGTAGGCTGGAATAGTGAATGGAGAGACGCTGCAGCCAGTTCACAGAGTGTTAATCTCCTCAGACAGAAGGAAGCACACCTGCAGCCTAATTAAGCAGGAGGCCTGAGAGACTGCAGGTTTAAAAGCAGGAAGTTACACACACACAGGGAGCTTGTTTTTCCACAGGAAGGTGGAGAGAACTCTCCCGGCTGGGAAGCCGTTGCTGTTGCTCTGGTCCCCAGTCCTGCGAGGAGCTAGGCTGCTGGGACCAGCTGGGACCCCAACCCAGGATAAAGATACAGATTGCTGCGAGGCTGGACACAGCCTGCTCCCCGGAACCGTGTTCCTGTTTGCTGTTTGGAGCTGAAACAGATAAGACTTTATTCTTATTATGCTTATTTGTTATCGTGTGTGTAGCATGTTTTGGGCATGATCAGATTAGCTGGCTGTCCGGTTAGTAAGGGCTCAAGAAGTGAGTTAGTGTCCCTAACGGGACTAGGCTTTAATTTGCAAGAAAGTAGTTTCTTAAAGGGACAGTGCACCCGTATTTATTTTGGTTGTGGCTAATAAACCACTATAGTTGAACGTTTCCCACCGTGTCTAGCGTCTTACTGACCCCGCCGTGAGGCCGTCCTGCCACAGGTGGTGTCAGAAGTGGGATGTTGCGCCTCTGGGGGTCAGTAGATGAAGATGTGTTGAGACACTGAACTTAAGCGGAAAAAAAAATGATTTTTGCTGAAGCATGGAAGTTACTGCTAGCAAGCGCTGAGTGTAAATTTTGCCCCGTCGGGTATGAAAGGATTGCTGTGTAAAGCTAATGCCTTTTGCTGAAGTGAGTGAATTTGCAGCTAGCAAGTGCTGTGAGCAAAGGTTGCCCTGTCTGGTAAAAAAAGAAAGTGAAAATGAATTTTGGCAAAGATGTTGCCCTAAGAAGAACCCAGAAGGTTCAAAGATTGTAAAGCCCATACAAGTTACGTGTGTTGTGCAAAGTCTGCCTCGTCGGGTGTGAAGAAAAAAAAAACCCGGGGTTTTAAAATGGCCGCCGTCATGTGTCAGTTTTGCAATGTACATAACCATACAAAACAGTGTCCCTTCAGGCCATACGATGATGATGATGATGACGACTCGTATGTGGCCCCTGGAGGAGAGCCGTACCCACAGATGAATTTAGTATGCTGGGCCTGTCATAAAGTAGGTCACATGGAAGATGTGTGCCCCAAAATTTTCAAAGACAAACAGCTGCAAAAGCAAGCAAAGCCCTATGAGTGCAAGCAAGATGTGGAAGCTGATACCAGTGAGCGTGTGCCCAGTACCACTGATATCTCTGGAGCTAATAAAGCAAAAAGAAAGAAGAAAAAGAAAACTGTTCCTCAAATCACAGGGGAAGTGACCAAGCCACTTGAACCTGCGCTGTCAGGACATGCGTCAGAAAGGCGCCGAGATGTGCTGCAGACCGGAGTGACCGGCAGAATTGTCACAGGAACGGTGGCAAAGGAAAAGGAGGAGCAAAGGGAAGCTGAATCCTTGATCCAGGGAAAAGAGGCCTTAATTTCTGCACTCCAAACTGCCCAGCGTGATTATGATGTCTTGCAGAAACAATTGAATAGGGAGCGAGAAGCTAATGCAGAGGTACAGAGGTGTATACTCCCAGCTATACAAGAGTATGCAGCTTTAAAGAAAACAGAGCAACTCTTGCGGAGTGAGTTGGAGGAGCTGACGACAAGCTTGAATAAAGCCAACACCGCAATTGCTAACATGGAATCAGAGAGAACAAGTCCTGACTGGAGACTGTGCTATCAGATGTCCCAGAGAGATGTGCAAAACTTCATCAAAGACTTAGAAGTTTCTCACCAAGAAGCTAGCGCGCTCAAAACAGAGCTGGGTACTTTGAAGAAAGCCAATGAGACGGTCCTAAGGGATATAGAGACTGTGAAAATGGAGAATATAAACCTGAAAGAAGAGGTTTTAAACCTGACCGGGTCAGGTCAGTGATGGGACTGAGAAGCTTCACCAAGCGCAGAAAGTGAAGGCGCAATTGGCGCAAGAAAAATTAGAGGTGCAGGAAGCACTGCAGAATGCAGAGAGGATGCAACGTGTCTCCCTGGAGCAGCACACACATGCAGCGCACCTATGGCAGAGCCAGCTGCAAGAGCTACATGCAAGTCTGCAAGCGGCCAAGGAGAAGCAGCAAGTGCTACAGGAACGGCTGAGTACCCAGTATGTCCCCACAGAACAGCATGAGGAGCTGAGGGCCACGCTGTACGCCACAAGAGCATCGCTGGGGGCGGAGCTTGAAAGCCAGGTGATTCTGTGTGAGAGGGAGCGCGAAAAGGTCCAGAGACTGGAGCAAGAGCTGGAGAAGCAGAGAGGCAACTCCATCTCCATGAGTCAGTATGCCAAGGAGAAAGAAACCTGGAAAACAGAAGCAGCGGCGATACTGGCGACAAAAACTACAGAGCTCCAAAAGATGAAGGCGGCGCTGACGCAAGCCCAGAGCAAGCACCGGGAAGAGGTGAAGGCCCTGAGAGGGGATTTGCAGGATCAAATTGAAGAGCTGCAGACGCAGATTGCGGAGCGCAAAATACAACTCGCCGAGAGGGAGGAGGTGACCGTCTGTCAGGTGGCTTGCCTGACATTGCGCTATGAAATCGAGATGGCTGATACCCACAGGCTGCTGGACGACACGGCTAATGAGAGGGACCGACTGCAGCTGGAGCTGGACAAGGTCTGGGAGGAGCACAGGCAATTGCAGGTCAGAAATAGAGGAAAAGAAACAGATTTAAGCCTTGCGCTGAACCTGCTAAGAGATGTGGAGTCGCGACTCAACGCCAAAGAGGATGAACTGGCAGCGGCACTGAGTGAAAAAAGATATGCAGAAGGACAGCTTCAGACCTGAGGAAGGACCTGGAGTCTGAGCGTGCTGGCCGCAAGTTGGCGGAGAAACAAAAGCGTGACCTGGACGAGATACTCGAGGCCCTAAAGACTGAGCATGTGGCTATGTTGGACACCGCTCAGTTGGAAAATAAGATGAGAAAGACATCACAGGTTATCCAGCAACACTCCCAACGGAGTAAATTAAAGGGACAAGAAAGAAAGGCCCAAGCCTACGAGTCTGCCGACAGTAATAGAGCGGCATCATGGGGTGCACTTAGGGTTGATAAGACCCCCACCCAAATTGAAGTTATAAAGATAAATGAGGTGAAAACCAACACTAAAAATACGCTGATGGAGAAAGGTCCAGAAGCCATCACCACTGAAGCGGAGTTACTGTCTTCACAAGAGAAGGCTAAGCTTCAAGGTAGCCCTCTAAGGAAGCTTTTCACTGGATCTGGTTTAAAGAAGCTTTCAGGCAAGAAGCATAAAGGAAAGAAGGAAGAAGAGACAAAGGCAGAGGATGTGACAGAACAAGAACCTGTCTCATTGGAGTCTCGTGATCCTGCAGAGGTAGATGGAGGAGACAGTTCGCCCTCTTCTCCTGATGAGTCTATAGAGACCTCTCCTACAGAAAATGTAATGGGAGACACAGCACAGACTGTTGAAACAGAAGGTGAAGGGGCCACTTCTGATGGAGAAAGAAAGAAGGAAGGCATTACACCATGGGCCTCTTTTAAAAAAATGGTCACCCCTAAAAAGCGTGCAAAGCTGCCTTCTGAAAGTGACAAAGAAGATGAGGTTGAAAAAGCAAAGAGTGCTACCATGTCCTCTACTGGTAGTGCTGGTTCTGTTGAAAATCAAGAGGAAGCTAAAGAAAATGGTGAGGAACAAAAGCTGGAAAAGAGCCCGGAAGATAAGAAAAAGGTTGACAGCTCTGTATAATGGGAAGCTTTAATCTGTGTGGGTTCTTCTAAGAAAAGGGCCAGGAAGACTTCTGATTCAGACGAAGAAGTACAAAAAACCTTTGAGGAAGGTCAAAAAACAGAGGGAGAAGCAGGACAAGCACTGGTGAGTGAATACTATGAGCTAACTGAGGTCTTGGCTCTTCTACAGGGTAAGGGAGACTCTGAGCCCAAGAGGAAGAAGGCAGAGATAGCTGATAGACAGCAGGAGGCTTGGGGACATTTGCAAAAGGAGACACAACAAAGGCGGAGCTTCAACCCTAGACTCAGGACGGCACAAGAGGTAGAGAAGGATGAGTGTTCAGGCCCAGATGGCCTGGTAATTACCCAAAAAAAAAAAATTGCCTAAATTGGAAGGCAACAAAAAAAAAGGGGGAGGGAAGGGCCGACGTCAGACATTTTCGCCAAAAAATGCTGGTGCACGGGAATGGTGCACGGGCCGCTCCACAGGACAATGTTTCGCTGGGGAGAGGGATATGTGACAGAGTCACTGACTCAGTAGGCTGGAATAGTGAATGGAGAGACGCTGCAGCCAGTTCACAGAGTGTTAATCTCCTCAGACAGAAGGAAGCACACCTGCAGCCTAATTAAGCAGGAGGCCTGAGAGACTGCAGGTTTAAAAGCAGGAAGTGACACACACACAGGGAGCTTGTTTTTCCACAGGAAGGTGGAGAGAACTCTCCCGGCTGGGAAGCCGTTGCTGTTGCTCTGGTCCCCAGTCCTGCGAGGAGCTAGGCTGCTGGGACCAGCTGGGACCCCAACCCAGTATAAAGATACAGATTGCTGCGAGGCTGGACACAGCCTGCTCCCCGGAACCGTGTTCCTGTTTGCTGTTTGGAGCTGAAACAGATAAGACTTTATTCTTATTATGCTTATTGGTTATCGTGTGTGTAGCATGTTTTGGGCATGACCAGATTAGCTGGCTGTCCGGTTAGTAAGGGCTCAAGAAGTGAGTTAGTGTCCCTAACGGGACTAGGCTTTAATTTGCAAGAAAGTAGTTTCTTAAAGGGACAGTGCACCCGTATTTATTTTGCTTGTGGCTAATAAACCACTATAGTTGAACGTTTCCCACCGTGTCTAGCGTCTTACTGACCCCGCCGCAAGGCCGTCCTGCCACAAGGCGCACAGGTAGAGTAACTGATTCAGTCTCACTCTTAGGCTGAGGACCAGCTGTGGTCGGTGGCGCACACGGCCGCCTGCGCGCGAACCTCCAGCAACTTGCCTCTAGTCTGCTGGTCCCCGCTGCCTCCTTCCGACGTGGCTCACTACGTGCTGTGACGTGTCAGCCGGCCGGAGCTACCAGCTCCTGGTGTTTTCCAACGCTGACGCGCCACGTGGTGCGGCAGTAAGCCAATGAGGAGGGGAGCTGTCGGGAGGGAGGCGGCTTGGGAGGGAGGTCTGAGGCCGGGGACAGACTCTCTCCTCAGGGATAATGTTACAGGGTGGCACTCTGATTAATGCAACTAAAAGTAGTTTATTGGGAAGCGATTCACTTTGCCAGTCTTAGCTGCTATCTCTGCACAGCTTGTCGGCCCCAGGAGGAGAGGCAGCAGCAGATAGGCGGGGGGGGGGGAACCCCTGGCACAGAAAGTATGATGGCCCTGCCCCCCACATCATTGCCGCGCACACCCGACCCGGTTTGGCCACGCTCCCGCTCAGAAAAAAGTTTCCTGCAGATCGCGGTGCAGTGAGTTGCATGCGCCGCCGGCAAGCAAGACAGCCATGCGGACGCGTGCAGCGTGTCCTCAGCCTTGGTGTGCATCTCTTACAGACAGGTGCAGCCCAGTAGGATTCACACAATGCAAGTTCCATTCAGATGCAAGGACCCCTGCTGTGTTAATTCCGATGGGCCATAACCGACAGGTAGGCGGTATGCCGTGGAGTGTCAAGGCATTGCATATTGTTGAACAGCCCATGCTCGCAGCCAAGCAACCAACCATAGCGCTACATTGTTAAATAGAAAACGTTTCTACCGTAGGGTATTATAATAGGAATCATTACATAACCCTTTTAATGCCAGAGGAGCTACCAATGTATTGCAAATGCGTTCTTGAGAAACCTCTGCAGCACCAATGGGGTTAACATAAAACAATGATCATAACACAAATATTTTTAGGCATACCTTTTCATAATTACTCCCTTAGTAGCCCAAGTGGTCATCTAAGCATGGGTTAACCCTAGCTGGCCACTAAAGGGTTAACATGGTAAAATGTAAGTGTTTATGTAATGTAGCTTATATCATCTACTCTAGGTTGGCTATTGTTATCTTGTCTGTGTGTACTGTATATAGTGGTCTTTATATACAAAGTCAGCCTGTGTTGGTGATTTGTAATATTTGTTAGCAGTAGCACTATACCGCCGGATATTAAACGTAAGTGAGTAGCATGTGTCATGATAATATCATGAGATATTAGGTATTTTAATCCCTCTGGTGCTTAAGGGGTTAATGAGCTACAGTTTGCCGTTAAAAATACAATATTTGGGGTCTGGCTTGTCATGAATCTTACAGAAAAAAGTATTACAAGAACATACAGTTACAAATAAAATGCAGAAAATGTTCTCAAAATAAAAAGGATATAACATTGAAGAAATCGCTATACATCACCATGTGTCATATGTTTTCTCCCAGAGAGGTCACTGGCAAGAGAAGATGAGATACCCCTTATTTGATCCCAAATGCACCTCTGTAGACATCTCATTTTCATAACCTTTTCCCAGACTTAAGTAACATTCTTTCCTCATGGAACCAGCATAAGACCACCCGCCGTACATCGGCTGTTAGATTGACAGTTTTATGACAGCGTAAACAACAAAAAAAAACCTTTTACAAACGACGATAAACTCCTCTTCATTAACTAAATGTAGTCATAACTTTCCTTAACTAATAGACACACGTGAGTCGCATCAATAAATTCAGGCGTTTATGGCAGACGCAAAGAGACCGCACATGACCTGTCTTAATCCTAAATTTAAGCGACAAATGAATATATGTTCCCCGGTACCTGCCAGACCTCTCAAATCTGGACCTGTTGCGCTCGTCACCCTGTCACAAATGTCACATATCAAAATTGTATAAGTCGTCATCGCTGCCAAGATCCCTGCTGAAATTCCTCTCCTTGCTTCCTTTCAAAATCCGTATCACACACTCAAATCTCCTCCTCACTTTTAAAGCTTTACACTCTTCTGCTCCTCCTTACTTCTCAGCCCTAATTTCTCGCTATGCATCATCCCGACTCTTGCGTTCTGCTCAAGGATGTCTTCTCTCTACCCCTTTTGTATCTAAAGCCCACTCCTGCCTAAAACCTTCTCATTGACTGCCCCACACCTCTGGAATGCCCTTCCCCTCAATATCCAACTAGCACACTCTCTATCCACATTTATGACCCACCTCAAAATACAACTGCTGAAGGAAACATATGAGTAGATCCATGGCTGATAATTAACACCTCATACATAAACCTTGGCCCCTTTGCAGATGGACTTACCAGAACGCCCTCCTACTGTCTCTGTACTTTCTTAATACCAAACGATTAGATTGTAAGCTCTTCGGAGCATGGACTCCTATTCCTAAATGTTTTATGTCTGAAGCACTTCTCCCCTTTATGTTGTGAAACGCTATGTACATTAATGGCACTATGTATATAAAGACATACATACATACTGTACATACATACATACATTCCATGTTTCATATCTTGGGATGACATAGGATAGTTCCACTCCTCTAGCAATCCATAAATCCCTTCCAGAGAATGCTTTGAAAAACCTTTTGTTTATGTCAGAGTCCCTGTCTGGCAGAACACATGTCTTTACAGTATCTGTAGAAAATATCAGTTTTTACCACTAGTCCTGCAAAGGGTGTTAATATACCATAAACCCTCTCTATGTACTTTTCGCACCCAACTTCAATCAAGCTCCTTTGAAGCTCGCACTGATTTATGACAAGCCAGACCCCAAATATTATATTTTCAACTTCAAACTGTAGCTCATTAACCCCTTAAAGCACCAGAGGGATTAAAATACCGAATAACTTGTGATATTATCATGACAGCATTTGATAAGTAATTTTGCAATAATTACTCATTCACATGTTCATTTCCATGTGCTACAATAAAAATATTAGCAACATATTGCAGTGGTGAAAAGTCTTTTTGTTACCGGTACTGGTTGGATTTAGTAAATGAGTTGAAAGGAATAAAGATTGGCAATATTTAGAGATTTTGACAACTTTTTCAATGATCAATCTTTAGAGAATCTTTCCCACAGTCTCACAATTAGGAAATGTAAATATATATTCTACCAAAGAATAACAGATAGTTTCATTATTTAATAATAAACCATATGATGATTATGTTTTGGAGACCCGTGATGTTGCGTTTCCAAACTGTTTCAGGTACCTACAGTATGAGAATGGTCCAACAATAATTTTGTAAAAGAGGTACAGTATAGAGGTAGATACTGCTGTATATATCCCTTTTACAAAATTATTGTTGGAGAAGGTTATGTAGGGGCATGGGACCCAAAGCAACATTTCCAACCCTTGATAATGTATGGAATTAAATAATATATGTACATTAAGTTTCAACATTAGGAAGTGTTATGTATTTAGCTAAAATGTATGTTAGTTTGGAATAGTTCATGTTCTTCTCCCTGCCTGCTGTATGTGTGCTTGCCATTAAATTACAAATGTTATTACACATTGTTGTTCTGTATGACACATAACATAATATTAAAGTAAACTACATTTGTCTTCCTGAGTATATCCATCACAGAAAAGACAAGGCACTATGAATATATTCGCTTTTGTGCCAATACATATTGGTGAGTCTCGTAAAGTATGACTTCCGCCCACATTTCGGCTTACAATTACAACCAACATGTTTTCTGTCCTGAGCAGTAATTTTCTTCCACCTTAAAACGACCAAAATATTTTGTGAACAAACCTCAAGCATTTGAGCTTTTGCATGCCTTAGGACTTTGTCACACTAATCTTTCCACAAGACAGTTTGTACTGTCCAGCTGTTCTACCCTCTAAATGATCTGTATCCCCTTTTGTGTTAGAGAGAGACATTGGTGAACTGTGTTTCACGGTTTGAGAGATGTAGAAATTAACCCTGTAAACCTTTTGTGGGCAGCAATGTCAATTAATGTGTCCGGATAATAGTACAAGGTCTGTTTCCACCCATTAGTTTTGGTTTGTTTCAAACAGAAATAACACAAGAGGTTATTGCCAACAGCAGACAAGGATATTAACTTATTGAATAGAAGGTCATGTGTGCTAAGCCCATAAATAACACTACTGTACTTCCCATCATTCCTTTCTTGTTTTCCGGAGCTGGAAAAAAAAATACATCAATGTGTTGATGGATCATTTTCCCCAACTTATTCTGGTTCTTATGTGCTGTATCAGCTGGAGTAGTTGCTTTGGGCTTTAAAAATAAGGCATAACACAGACAACAATAAATGCTTTACTACTGTGAAGGTGTGCAATAATGTTTATATATCAAATACTGCTACTGTATGAAGTATTTCACAAAGTAGAATACGGTGCAATGACTCTTCCAGGCAGAGCAGTCTGTTTTTCAGTATCTGAGACATGGGTAGATAGTAATCCCACTTCAGAGGCTAGTGCATTAATATTAATGGTTTTTCCCATGGACGGCTTTCCCTACTCTACATTTCTGCTCTCCCTGTGAATAAAGAAATGTGCTTTCTATCATATCTAATTTTCGAATATTATATTCAACACCCTTTTTCTGTTCTTGCGTTACAGAAATTTCAAACTATGACAGAAAAATCCAAAGACAAAATTGCCATGTTTGAGAAGACGAAAGATCAGGCTGCTCTTGAAAACGCCCATATAAAAAATCTCCTGGTAAACACTGGAAGGGACCACAAATCTCTTCTTGCTGCGTGTGCCCTTATGGCAGGAGCATTATACCCGTTGTACAGCAGATCTTGTTCTCTGGCTGCCCAGAGAGACTTTCTTCAGGATCAAGTTAAGACTTATGAAGCGGTACAGAACGAAATCAGGACACTGGTCCAAGCTTTGTCTGAAACCGAAGAAAAAAAGCACGGCGAAGCCAAGATAAAGAAAAAACATTTCAGAGGCATGATACGCGTGTTCCGGAAAGGTGTAATTACAGTGTTGGCTGCGAACCGGCTCCAGCGTTTTGGCAGGTCCTGCAACTCTTTGTTTACTTGGATGGAGGGTTTCAAGAAAGGTACTGCAATCTTGGTGTGCACAGGAGGAGGCCAGAGGAAGCACAGCATGTTGAGTAAGAGGACTCTCTTGTTGAGTAACAGGACGCTATGTCACAAATCGTAAAAAAAATAATAATAATATATATATACTGTATTGTACTTACACATGATACTTGCCGTCATTAATATAGAGTACCAATCTTGACACTTTATCCACTTTTATGTTCAGTGGGAATGCACAAACCTTTTAATATTACATACAGTATAAAGAAAGCAGCAGTCAATGTAACTTTAGGCTGACTAGTGAAGACTGAATTTAAATATCTAGTACTTTTGAATTCACAGTTTGCTTTTGGTACCACTTTATGTGTATTATATATTACTATATTCATTAAACAAATAGTACTTGACACAGTGATGATACATACTTTTGGTAGTGGAATTCTTTTTATCATACCGTGGCAGTGATACAAAAACAAAGTTGTAATAAAGTACTCTCACTTCTTTTGGATAGGGCAGCAAGACGAGCAGATGCGTTTTCATGAAGCTTGGAAGTGGTTTACTAGCTCTGATCTTCTTACTGCTGTAGTTAGTTCGGTGTCCGAGTTGTCTGAAGTCCTAAATAAAACAGGTACAGTAGTGCTCTCTTATTGTGTTTAACTTTACAGTAATGCTACTACTATCTGATCGACCCTACAGTGCCCTACACCAGGGGTGCACAGGTTTGCCCCTGCGCCCCCCTGCCTGCTCTCCTCCCCTGCTGCCCCCCCCCCCCACCGCTCGGCTCTGGCGGAAAATAATGCCGCGGGTCATGTGACATCATTTGACGCCGGGTTACCATGGCTGCGCATCGCCGAAGACAAGGTAGGAGAAAGTTACAGAGGCCTTGTGCAGTTCCCTGCATTTAATTTAAATGTCTTGGGGAAGAGCGTGGGACCTCTGTAACTGCCGCGCCCACCCTGGAAAATCGCCCTCCAGTTTGCGCACCCCTGCCCTACACAATCATTTTATTTAGCATTGTTTGAACTGAGATTGGGAGACAGTGTCAGTGCAGGGCAGTTGCATTTTTCTGATCCGATCTCCCCCAGTCCCCTCATCATCAGATTTCCCCCAGTCCCCACCCCTCATCATCAGATCCCCTAGTCACCCTCATCATCATCAGATCTCCCCAGGCCCCCTCAGATCTCCCCCAGTCCCCTTCTTCATCATCATCATCATCATATCTCCCCCAGTCCCCCTCGGCATCCTCAGATCTCCCCCAGTCCCCCTCGGCATCCTCAGATCTCCCCCAGCCCCCCTCGGCATCCTCAGATCTCCCCCAGTCCCCCTCGGCATTCTCAGATCAACCCCAGTCTCTCCCACTCCCCCTCAGATCTCACCCAGTCCCCTCAGATTTCCCCCAGTCCCCCTCGGCATCCTCAGATTTCCCCCAGTTCCCCTCAGATCTCCCCCCACCCTCCCTTCCCCTCTCCTCCTCCATGCCTATCTGGGTGGACACAGGCACGGGAAATGGTATGCAGCGGCGGCGGGCCCCTCGCTTGAAGAATCACTTGACGCAGAGCAGGAGCAGAGCAGCACGAGGTGAGGAGCACGCTCTAGCAGCAGACATCGGAAGTTCTGGGTAAGACTGCTAGATGGCGCTCCTCCCCTGCAGTCCTGCGGTGCCTCAAGTGATTCTACTACGGGCTAATTCTTTAACACCTGGGGTCTGCCGCCACCTTATACCACCTCCCTGTGCCTGTCTCCGATTTAAAGACCAGTTCGGCGAACTTTGGAAAATCTAGGATCAGGTTCGCACAAACTGGTGTGAACCGGCTGAATCCCACCACTGGACTTATCTCCCAATCCATGGTTCCCAAGTCCTGTAAAATCTTTTGGTAATATAATTAATATATGTTAGTCTCTCCATGAGCATAACTTCATTTATTCTCTACTGTTCTTACGGATTGGGCCTAGTGATTTTTCCATTGGGCTGCTAATGCACATTATGCTGCTGTTAGGATGTGAGAAATGTATATTTTTGTGTGGGGATTTACGTTTTCTATTGATTTAGCCCAAATGTATATCAAGGGGTCAAGTGGAATTTTCATGTCAACCGTTCCTTCTATGATTCTCTGGATCATTGTTCAGTATTTCTGGATTATTGTACACACACACGTACACACACACACACGTACACACACACGTACACACACACGTACACACACACACACACACACGTACACACACACGTACACACACACACACACACACACACGTACACACACGTACAGACACACACGTGCCATGTCCCCGGCTTGTCCACAGTTCCTCCAGCATAGACCTGATGTTTCAGGGAAGATCTGTTTTAGTCTGTGTGGAGTCAAGTACCATCTGAATAAAATGTTGTATGTGTTCTCTTTTGTTGTGGTGCCGATTGATTTCTTTGAAGCATCGTTACAGATATCCTCCTAATCCTCTCTTGTAATTTCCATATTTAATTCCTCTGCCTTCTTTCTCATATATACTGTACATGGTCAGATACTTCCCCACCTTTTTTCAACTCCATTTATATCTGTGTGATTAGTCCCTTTTGGTATGTACCTAATCTACATATTCTTTCAAAATTTGTTAATTACAGGAATTGTAGTTGTTCCGAGGTTTTTGTGCACAATGTTTCTGACCTGCAAATACTTGAATAATTCTGATTTTGGAATCTTATTTCTGGTATATACTTCCCTAAATAACATAATTCCCCCTCCCTGTAATAAGTTACATATGTTTACTAAATTTTTATTTTTCCACATATCAAATGTTTGGATTATCAAAGTTTGGGATGAGTTGGGAGGGTGATTCACTTAATTCCCATTTTATTTTTGTTTGGCTCCGTATTTCTAGTGAGAACTTACTATACTTAATGTAGCTGTTGCATTTTTACCACAGAAAGTGATACCCCCCCACAATACAGCAGCCTTTTCTAGAGCTAAACGTGGTCTCAGACTGGCAAATGCCATCAAATATATGTGTGCCCTTGTAAATAATTCTATTTCTCAAGACCTGGGAGGTTTCACAGTATGTGACCACTTGGGGCAGGGTCTCCTTTAGTCTTATGTTGTCATTTACCCTTCACTTATTCCTATTGTTTGTAATGTACATTACTTACCTCCTAGTGTAATGTTGTAAAGCACTAAGTAAATGATTGGCTGTATATCAATACAATTATACATACATTCTGTTGGCAGCATTAGCATACACCCAGTATCACAAGAACGTGGCCTACGGGTTACATTTGACTTCTCCCTCTCATTCTCCTCTGTCAATTTTTCTTCCGTAACATTGCAAAAATACGTCCTTTCCTCTGTTGCTCTACTGCTAAAACTGTAACTCAGGCCGTTATTCTCTCCCGTCTCGACTATTGTAACCAGGGTCGGCTGGGAGTATTGCCTCTTGCCTCCTCTGGAGCTGGCATCGCCTCCTGCTACCACACGTTGCCTTGACAATGCGACGTCACGTGATGTGCGGGGCTTCTTGTAAGGTGATGTCGTGTCATCATACTGTCGCAGGAGGAGATGCCAGATACTTACAGAGGCCCTGCACTCTCCCACAGCAATCAAAGTTTAAATGTTGTGATGGTTTACTTAATCACCACAACATTTAAACGTTGATTACGGAAGTTGGGCCGGAGAAGAGCGCTGGTCCTCTGTAAGCACGGGGCCAGGTGCAGTCGCACTGATGGCATCGCCATCAAGCCGGTCCGGTGTCTGGCCTAACGACTTCTCGCCTATCTCTTCTACAATCTATCCTAAATACTGTTGCGAGAATCATTTCACTCTCTCCCAAATCTGTCTCAGATTCTCTTCTTCTAAAATCCCTCTCCTGGCTTGCTAGTAAATCCTGTATTAATTACAAAATTCTCCTTCTCTCTTTAAAGGCTTTACACTCCTCTGCCCCTCCTTACATATCAGCGCTAATTTCTCGCTATACATTTAATTTCTGCTCAAGGATGTCTTCTGTCTACCCCTTTTGTATCTGAAGCCTTTCTCACTCAGTGCCCCACACCTCTGGAATGGCCTTACCCTCAATATCCGACAAGCACCCTTTAACTCCACCTTTAAGGCCTATCTTACAACAAAGCTCTTTTATATAGCATTTGGATACCTCCCTTGGCTATACTTTGCATATGCATTTACTATGACCTTGCAGGCGCACTTACCATAACATCCTCCTACTGTCTCTGTAAGTTCTGTCTACTTACCACTTAGACTGTAAGCTCTTTGCGGTAGGGACTCCTTTTCCTATTGTTACTTTCATGTCCAAAGAGCTTATTTCTATTAAGTCTCATATTATTTTTTCATGTGTATTACTGCTGTAAAGCGCCATGTACATAAATGGCGCTATATGCCCACCTTCCGTGGGTTACAACTGACCTTATAGCGCTCTAGCATTTCAGGGATGCCTTGTGGAAAAACTACAAAGTAACTGGCGCTACCAAGGATCGTAATAACTACAGATACCTGTGGAATATGTGCACAAGGCAAACAAGACACACAGAAGCCCCATATTACTCTGACAATCTTCGCCAGAATACATCAAACCCAGCTAACTTCTGGAAGGTCAACAACAATATATTCCAGCCTTCTAGCCATCCTTGACGTTGGTTAGCAGGCTTGTCATTATTTGATCAAAGGATGTTACCAAAAGTCTCCTTTGTCTTACAGACTTAGGTTTCACTATGTATATTTCCCCATTTATTGTTAGCCCAATGGGAGAAGCCCAGGGATTCACTTGCTGTTTACTCCATGGTAATTACCCTGCTAAAAGTCTGTAATGAGATCCAGCGTGAAATGGAAATAGGACAACTCACTGGCGCAATATTTGTAGATTTTGCAAAGGCTTTTGATATTGTTGATCATGTTACAGTATCTTGCTTAACAAACTCCAGTGCTCTGGAATATGGAAGCATGCTTTAAACTGGTTCCATTCCTACCTATCAGGTAGAGCCCAACATGTGTCTATCTCAGGCACTAACTCCAACCCCTTGGATATCACATGTGGTGTCCCGCAAGGCTCTGTTCTGGGGCCCCTACTCTTCTCAGTGCTCATCAATAATCTTTCTACAGCTTGTAAGGGAGCTTCAATACACATGTATGAGGATGACACAATCTTATATGCACACAGCCCCAGCCTCTCCGACCTTGAACACGTACTTCAATCTGACTTTTTGAGACTTGGATTTCCCAAAACAAACTGTTTTTAAATACTGACAAGACTGTAACAATGGTATTTGGGACCAAGGCTAAATTTTTAAAGCTTCCAGTGACTGAGCTCCAGATCAGAACCAATGCTAATACCGCCCTAACTCCTGTTACTAGTTTTAAATACTTGGGCATATGGTTTGACTCCCACTTAACATTTGGGATGCACATTAATACCCTGACATCCAAAACCTATGCCAAACTAGGGGTACTTTATAGGAACAAATCCTCCCTAAGTCTGCTGGTCAGAAAGTGTATCGCACGGCAGATGCTAATGCCAATTATCGACTATGGGAACATAG
This sequence comes from Ascaphus truei, assembly GCF_040206685.1. Lineage (NCBI taxonomy): Eukaryota > Metazoa > Chordata > Amphibia > Anura > Ascaphidae > Ascaphus > Ascaphus truei. The sequence continues at coordinate 129,601,694 of NC_134483.1, forward strand.
TATACGGATCGGCACCCCAAAACCACCTTCGCAAACTTGATACCCTCTACATGTCAATATGCTGTTTTGTTCTCCAATGCAACACATCACTGTGAAATGCTCAAAGAACTAGATTGGTCATCACTTGAGTCTAGGCGCAAAGTTCATCTTTCCTGTCTTGCCTTCAAATACTTTCTGGGCATGATACCCATCTATCTAACAAGCTCCTCACCCCTACAACGTGCAGCACCTATCACCTGAGATCTGACTCCAAAGGACTGTTCATGGTCCCAAGGTTCAGCAAAGTCTTTGGCCGCTCCTCCTTCTCTTACCGGGCAACCCACAACTGGAACAATCTACCGGAAACTCTCACAGCCACCACCAGTCTAAGTTCTTTCAAAACTAAAGCAGTCTCACATTTGAATCTGGTCTGTAACTGTTACATACGCCTATAATATATATTATCTTTAACTGTGCATGCAATGTCTTTTATATAATGTATACCCTGTTCACTTATGTAACTATGTATTTGTAACCATGTATTATTTGTCATCATAACTCTATGCCCAGGACATACTTGAAAACGAGAGGAAACTCTCAATGTATTACTTTCTGGTAAAACATATTAGAAATAATACAAATAAAGATATACATACATATACAAACACATAACAAATAATATGGTATCCTAGCATTAGTTAATTAATTTTATACCCACATTATAATATATATATATATATATATATATATATATATATATATATATATATAATAAGCTTTCAATTATTAAATGTATGGATATCTTGACAGAGAATTCCCGAACTGGATTCCGGAATGGCTTTGATTTAGTGATAAACAGAAGAGGGGCTGGCATATGGATGGATTTTGACCCATAAATGTAAAATTCATAACTATTGATATTCATTAGACACATAGCTTACTTTTTAAAAAATAATTAATATACTGTATAGGGGTCCATGTACCAACCCGATAAAAATGTTTGGACACAGTGTTTCAGTATTGACGAACACGGTCGCCATTGTTAAAATAAACCATTTTGCATTTGGTAGATTTTTTAACGCTGTTTGAAGAAAGGATAAATGGTTCCTACTGGCAGTCCACAAATAGCAAACTGGTGCACCCAAGGCAACATTGCTACATTGACGCAGGATGAAAAGGCCACAGTTTCCCTCCAAATTAGCTTTGCTTCATAGACCCCATTGTTCAATCCCTTATATTACTTTGTAAATGGGAATATGACATGGCTGAGAAAAGGGGAAGTAGACCAAGTAGGGCTTGTGGCATTTCAATGCATAGGGAAAATATGCAGACTAGGTGGGCCCAGTGGTCCCAATCTGTGGTCAACTTCTATTAGAATAAGTAATAGTTTCCCACACTACTAGCCGGGAGTCTTATTACATTTTCCCTTGCACATATATTTCCCATTGTGTAAAAAAAAAAACCCTGACGTGTTGAGTTCTTACCTAGCATCTCCGATCATACTACATATAAGGTTGTTCGGTACCCGAGGCACTGAGAAATGAATTGATTTGCCCATGATCTCGCATATATATGGAACCTAGATTTCCCACACGACATAGCAACCATGGCCTATCCTTCTCCCCATGGTATTAGAACTTCGCTTAGGCTAATTGTGCTTGGCTACCATCACATGGCTGAGAAATTAATTTCCGTCTGTAGGTCACCTTTGAACTTTTGGCTTCCAGCTTCAATAATAAAAACAACAATGTGGTATGAATTCAATTTATACAGTATCCTGCTGCTTTAACTATGTATTGTAGGTTGAGAAACATAAGTTAATAATAACAATTCCAGGCATGAGATTCTGTCTGCATGTTTAACAGGAAGGTTTTTTTCTGTGTATGCTTAGGCTGTTTGAAAGCACCGTGGTTTAATACAACTGATGTTCTTATTAGCTCAATTCATCTTCTTTGCCCTCTTGTGTTTTTTCGTATTCATGTCTTTAATCTGCTCGTAAGCTTATTTACCTGTTGAGAAATTAATCAAAAAAGATTTGATTGATGAGTATGAATATTTCTTTTTGTAATTGGTTCATTTTAAACCATGGGGTTGAACACTGAAAACATCCCAAGTGATTGGCAGTAATAAATAAATAATAATAATAAAAAAAAGTAGCAGAATAGTAGTAAGCAACAAATAATAAATATTAATTGTAGATTTTACCAGGGATACTAAAAAATATATGTTTGTTTTACATAGTGGAATGACAGCACAAATGACACGTGTAAAAATGCCTGAGTAGTCCGATAATCCACATACTGTAGTTTAATTTGAACAATGGAAATTACTTAATCGTGCATTTGTTTGTAAACAGTGCGGCTAGAATATTTTATGCTATCAAATACAATGTAAAATACTCAAGACAGAGATTAAATATTAAAATTGGGAAAAGTACACACAGACACATACACAAATATGCTTTGAAGATTGAATGGAGATTAACTCTTCTCCAACATGGTGACGAGAAGAGGGTTCACAACATAATCAATAAAGGCCTTAGAGGCACATTAGTTATGTTCTAAGCAGCACTCTACAAAAAATAACGACTGTACACAGCATACTGTACTTTGCTTTAAAAAAAAAAAAAAGGCGTCAAAAGGATCACTCTTGTATAACGTTCCACAGGACGTTTAACACAGACCACTTTTAAAAAGTGCTTACTCCCAGAGAAAATAGGTTGCCAAATTCCTCAACCAAATGCTTCTTTGTCAACTCTCTTTATTTACTGTATAAAGTCAATACTTAAAGGTGAAGTTGCTACTGCGCTCACCCATTTAGTTACTTCTTCTTTCTTATAGTGGCTTCCAAAATGCTGGTCAGGAGATTAGCAGGGACCCTTGTAATCACAAAAAAACTAGTGTCTCGGCGGGTAATCAGGAGCCAGTAATGGGTTAAAAAAAGTACACTTTATTTACAGCAAGACAAATTAAAAATGCACAGCCTTTCGGAGGTAACCCTTTTGTCAGATGCCATCCTGTATAAGAGAGACTCCTTAATAATTTGTAAATAAAAAAGTTTCCTAAACCCAATGAATTATGAACAAACCCTCCTGGATGAATGCATTTTGACCCATAATTGTAAAATGTATAACTATTGTCATTCATAATTGGGATTTTTCTGCGACACATGGTCCGAACGGCCGCTTCGGACATGAGAGAATAAGGCCCTTTGTGATAAACCCAAGAGAGGCAGGAATATAGATTGATTTTGACCCATAACTGAACATTGCAACTATTGACATTCATTAGAAAAATGCATCGCTTCGTTTTTATAATTAATATACTGGGGTCCATTTACCAACACAAATTAAAAAAAAAGTTTGTTTGGAATTTCACGAGTATGGCAAATGTCACAAGCTGAAAGCAATAAAGCAAGTTTATTATCGACACGTTATACTTACAGTACATGGGAGCGCCTCGTCTTCATATTTTATGTTTTCACACACCTGTGTGTGTCTCCCACCAGGGTACATTCACAGGGATGAGGAATCCGTTTTGCATGAAATCTGTAACGTTTGTTGTGTATAGAAATAAAATATACCCCGTCATTGAAAATTCTATTCTGGGGTCTGTTAACTGACATGTTACCAGAAATCTGAGTCAAATGTCCTACATACATACTCGCAGATGCAGGGGTACAACATAGTTTTGTGACATGCAATAACGTAAGGACATTTTGGAACAAAGCTGTCCAATACTTCAACATGATTTTTAAATTCTTAACTAGAACTAGTTTATACACATCTTTCCCTTTTTATGTGTTTAGACACAGGGCTAGATTATGGCTTTGGAGGGCCCATGGCACTTAAAATGTGGGTGCTTGTGGTCTTATTTATTTATTTATAAAATATTTTACCAGGAAGTAATACATTGAGAGTTACCTCTCGTTTTCAAGTATGTCCTGGGCACAGAGTTAAGACAAATAATACATGGTTACAAATACAGTTACATAAATGAACAGGGTATACATTATATACAAGACATTGAGTGCACAGTTAAAGAAAATATATATTATAGGCGTATGAAACAGTTACAGACCAGATTAAAATGTGAGGCAGCCTTAGATTTGAAAGAACTTAAACTGGTGGTGGATGTGAGAGTCTCTGGTAGGTTGTTCCAGTTTTGGGGTGCACGGTAGGAGAAGGAGGAGCGGCTGGATACTTTGTTGAGCCTTGGGACCATGAACAGTCTTTTGGAGTCTGATCTCAGGTGATGAGTGCTGCAAGTGGTAGGGGTGAGGAGCTTGTTCAGATAGCTCGGTAGCTTGCCCATGAAGAATTTAAAGGCAAGTTGTCTTCTCACTTAATCTCCCCTTCCTTTCACTCAATCCCCTCCTCCTCTCTCACTCAATCCTTCTCTCACATTCAGTTCTCCTTCCTGCCACACTCAATTCCCTAGGCTCAATATTCCTCCCTCTCCTTTAAGAATGAATTTTACGTTGGGCCTGCTTCGGCCCTGGCTGCGTGGGGTGGGGGTGTGGTGGTGGGGGTGGGGTGGGGCTCTGAAGCTAGCTGCAGACAGTGGTGCTTGGCGATGGCTGGCCATGCAGGCGGAAGGTTGCACCTTACTGACTTTTGGGTGGAGAAACAGTGAGTGGGAGGAGGAATTGGCTGCAGAGAAGTGATGGCCCGACCCTACAGCAAGCAGAGGCCCCAGCAGCCAGATGTGGAAGTCTGGCCCAAACTCGAGCTGCCACCAGTCCGAATTTTCAGCACTGGTTGGCTGGGCTACCCCCCACTCACTCATGCCCCCACGCTCTTGTGCTCACCCCCCTCCTCAATATTGTGGGATTTAGCGGGACCCCCCCCTCAATATTGTGGGATTTAGCGGGACGCTGCTTACGCAACAGGTTCGAGTGCGGACCAGTGGGGCACTGCAGAAGCTGGCGGGAACTGGGGCCCGTGCAGCAAGTGGAACAGGTCAGGGGGGGTATGGGGGGCATTAATTTGGGAGGCCCGTGGCATGTGCCCCCTGTGCCTCCGCATTAATCCACCCCTGTTCAGACATATGGTTGCAAAAGAAGAGAGACAGCACACTCGATACAGAGACTCATCTTGACATCTTGAAATACATCTTGTAATGAAGAATCAAATGCCTTTAATTTCAAGGAACAAGGTGTTCCTGGAACACCTTCCCAATGAAAGGCTGTCTGTCTATGGGCCTGAAGCTTTTTTTGATGTATTGCCTTGTTCCTTGAAATTAAAGGCATTTGATTCTTCACTACAAGATACATTTCAAGAAGTAATTCTTATGAGAATTGTGCTGCTTAGACTGTGAGTCTATGTATGGAGTGCGCTGTCTGCTGCTTCTCCCCCCACTTAAAGGGACATACACCTCCTTTGGAAGATATATATATTTTGGTAGGCTTGTTTTAAATTTTACTCTATCTGGATATCTAGGATTTGTTTCCACTTTTTTGAATGTACATGAGGTTACACTAATATTGCCATAGGTCCATTCCTTTGTAATGCTTTGACGATCCTTTTGATAGCAAAGGGATTTAAAGGACCCAAATGATAAAAAAAAGCGTACTATCACTGTGATTAAAACTATGATGAATGAATAAAGGAATGAGGGGAAAAAGTTGTTGCATTTTCATTCTCAATGTTCATATTTGCATTAATAACCCACACCTATCAACTCAGTAAATTTCTGGGAATCTCACTGATTTGGAGTGTCTGATTTTTAGTGTCAGCAGTCTCGTAGACTTCAATGCAGTCTGACTGATAAAAACCAACACTTTTCTCTTAAAATGCGCTTTTCGCTGGTTTTGGGTCCATGCAGGTTGATAGTTCTGATACTCCCCAAGTTAAATGATCTATCTACTGATTTTCCTATTTACTAAAAACACAAATATTGTATGAAATGCAATGAGCCTCCTCAGGGCTATCCTTACTTAACCCCGTCACTGCTAGAGGGCACTGCAGTGCATTGAAAAACAACACATCCAATATGTTTTTTTGCAGGAGGAAGGATCCTACTTTGTAATCCCTTGCAGAACCCTTCAGCATTCGGGTTAATTACACAGCCGAATGTCTGGAATTGTAATGTTGCATTTAGCAGCTGTACAAAACTGCTTTGTCATGGAGTGGTGTCTTCTGAAGTGTCTGCATTATATTTCTGATTGAGTGGTGACCTGTGATGTACATCCTTTAAATATCCATACGTCTGTGCTGTGTCAGAGTTCCTTCTCAATAATATTAATTTGTGACAAAATAAAAATGACAGAAGCCATTACAAGCATGATACATCATAGGGATTACTCCACAGAGTGAATTTAAACATATCTTTGTAAATAACTCATCTTCCCTCCTTACAGCAGAGTCAATATTTTAGTCTACAGGGTTTAGAAAGTCCTCACCAAGACAGAAAAACAGATTCATTTTCTTTTCCCCATCTTACGACTGACTAAACTATACAATTTAGTTTATCCTTTCTAGTTATACATTCTATTGATTTCAAATTGGCAAATATAAATTGTGAATTCTAAAGTGGGTTTTGAATGGAAAGTATGTTGATTGTATTGCAAATACAAATAGCTTGGTGAAATTTCAGGCGAATGGAGCAAGCAAGTCATAAATAACGTGATTGAAAATGGCACGCTCTTGCTGTAACAGGCCACATGTTTCAGTTAAGAAAAATAGAATCTGAGACACTACATGCAAAAATATTAATCTGTGTTATTGAAAAGGATCTTTTATCAAAATCTCTTGGCTCCAAAACTGGGGCGACATTAGAGCAAAAAAGTTCACCAGAATTGTCAACAGTCAATATCCAACAGTTTTCCATTTGATTTTAATGGCTTGACAAAACTTCATCCTAGCAGAAACTTCCAACTAATGGGATCAGTTGTGTGGCAGGACCATACTCCATCCTGAGGCATAACCAGTCCCACAAAGCGCAGCCGCGTTACCTTTTGTTTCACTATTGCCCCTTATTCAATTCCTTAGACTCAATATTCCTCCCTTCCATTTAAGAATTCATTGTACCTTACTCACGAGCAGGACCCCCATTGCCTTCGGTATATGTTTAAAACAAAAATATAAAACAAAAAGAGGACAGCGCGGCTCCCATAGCATAATATTGTAAAAATAATTTTATTAAACGCTCAAATACTTAGATCACGGCCACTCACAATGTTAAAATAGAATATAGGAAAAGAACTCAAATGAAATCTTTAGAACTTCACCCAGCTCCTCTGTCTGGTGTACCGCAGCCTCGTGTGCATACGCCGGTAGACTTCCGCTCAAGGACGCCAGGAGTGTGCGTCCACACTATTCCTTCTCCTGTCCAAATCTCACGATAGTCTCTGACAGCAAACGTTCAGTAAACCTCACACGGGCAGCAGCTTCGCCGCGGGGGAATTATTGGGTTATAAATGTCCGCATAAAATGATATATACTGTATATATGCAAAGTACATAAGTCCATAGAGTTCTTGTCTTTAACCCTACGCATTTTGTCGCGGTGCATGCGACTTCATGTGTTTGTACATATTTCTGTTTATGTAATTGATGTCACTCTGTACCCCCGCTGTACTGCACTGCGGAATATGATATATAGTAAAATGAAAGCCAGCACTCCAGTGGCAATAATCCAAAAGACCTGGTGCTAATCCCATAAACAAATGCAGATAATACGTTGCCATCCGGAAGAACGAGAAAGAAGAGACAGCACTCAGTAGGTAGTGTTGAAAGTTCAAAAGTGTATTGAAACAAACACAAAATTCGCCGTTTCGATCCCGCAGAGGGAACTTCTTCAGGGAAGTGTGCAATGAAGCCAGAACCATGAGTGACTTTATACCAACTCCCCAGTGCACCTAATCACCAGAACAATAAAAAATCATTTGTATGGGAGTTAACAACCTTTGGATCTCTGAGGATACTGCACAGTTCCTTACCCACGATCATCCTATCATGCCAGTACTGTACGCATTGCCAAAAGTCTATAAATCACTCACGAAGCCACTGGGGAGACCAATTATTTCAGCAAGGGGTTCTCTATGCCACCCCATCTCCCAGTTTGTGGATTTTCACCTTCAATCCATGGTGACTAAAATGTATGCTTATGTTCGGGATACTAGGGACTTCATCAATAAATTGGCAAAATCAACAATGAACCTCAGAAATGTCATATTCTCAGATGCTGAGAGTACGCAGGATCACGAGCAATCCATCGGATGTGGTGGAATCTCTATCCAAGATGGCTGATCGATTCTGCGATAGAGGCTATGATGAAGGCGAAATAGGACTTGTTCTAGCCAAAGCAAGGATACTGATGTGACGAATACCTTTTGAATTCTTACCTGTTGAATTCTGATCGCCGCCCTCTAGCTGCGAGTCAAGATTATCTGATGTCTGCCTGTGTCCTGAACCCTTCCCTGCTTCCGCAGAGGCCGCGCCTCCGCTCCACCCCTGCCTTGTCTTCTCTACAGGAAGTGACTTCAAGCATTCTGAAGCAAGCGGCGCCATCTTGCTTTTTGGCAAATCGTGCCCTCTTCCTGACAGGAAGTAAGCCTCACTCTGACTCTCATTGCTATCAGCTGCCGCTGCCCTTTAAATAACAGTCAGTTGCTACCTGCCCTGGGTCCTGCAAAGTACTACCCTAGTACTCTATGCTTCTTGTGCCTGCCATCACATGCTGTTCCTGCCTGGACTTCCTCTGGGACCTTTACTCACCTCCTTTGGATTACCGGAAGACTAGGACATTCCTCCTCCCATTCCTCCTAGTGTCTGAGAGCGCGCGCATTCTCCTGCGCGTGGCGCGTACACGGAACTACGTGCATCACTCCCCAGCTGCGCGGCAACTTCTCCTATCTAGTGTCTCCTGTGGCTTACCCCCACCTCACTATCGGGTCCCCCTCCTTGTCTTGGCTTGTGCGTGGGAGCACAAGCATCACAACCGACCAGAGAAGAACTGCTGGAACCGGCAGTCAGACCGTTTAAAGATACCCAATTCAATGTAGTTACTACATATACCACTTCCTCAAACCTTATTCAAAATAGCATACGAAGTAACTGGCATATCTTGACAAATTACAAGAAAATAGGTCAACATTTCTCTAATCCCCACCCCTCTTCTGTTACAGAAGGGGGCCCAGTTTGGGAGATTTACTAGCGCAATCGGACCCTGTGGAGAAATATGCGGTTACACCTTCTTGGTTGAAACAAGAAGCAAAGTCCAGAGCAATGTCCAATGTGACAAAGATACACAGTGAAATACCTATATATCTCTTGAAAAAAGGGTCATTTAATTAACCCTTTGGCCAAAGCGTATAAGCCTGCGAGCCACTTTCAAGGCATGACCATAATATTGCAGGTCCTAGCACTAACTAATTATAGTTATAGCGGTAAATAAGGATTTTAATCAGTTAGTGTTAGGACCTGCGATATTATGGTCATGCCTTGAAAGTGGCTCGCAGGCTTATACGCTTTGACCAAAGGGTTAACTAAATTACCCTTTTTTCAAGAGATATATACTGTAGGTATTTCACTGCGTATTTTTGTCACATTGGATGTTGCTCTGGACTTATTTATTTCTTGTTTTATACAATTAGCCACGCCCAGTAGCACTCCTGATATATATTATATATTATTTATATATATATATATATATATATATATATATATATATATATATTATATTTTTGTGGTAATTTGGGGGGGTTTCTGAGATCTTGCTGAGTATCTGTGTGTTTGTTAACCTTCTTGGTTGACAAAGAACATAGAGGTATACAAATGCCATGGCTGTGTTAATTGCCAATACATGGCAGTGGGTACAATATTTGCCCATCCGCATAATGGTAATCCTATCAAGATTTTGGATTTTCTAAACTGTGACTCTAAATATGTGGTTTATTTAATCAAATGCCCCTGCGGTCTATACTATGTGGGCAAAACCACAAGAATGCTTAAGGAATGCATAGATCCGCAATAAGGAAGGCTCTCCTTAGTGCCAATGGAGTTGAAGATCTGAAACATTTACCAGTAGCAAGACATTTTAAAGAAAAGAAGCATAGCCTTGCAACATTCCGGTGTGTGCCTATTGTACAGGCATATGTCCCCAGAAGGGGAGGAGATAGAAACACACTTTTGCTACAATTAGAGGCCAAAATGATACATAAACTGAATACTATGTCACCTAGAGGCCTCAATGAGGACCTCAATCTCGGATGTTTTTTGTGACTGACATTTGTTGTGATAACATTATCACGAGTCATTTAACTAATGTTCACACTGCCAGCCTAGAAGCATGGGCTTGAGATCATTATGACATTCTATACACAAATAGATCTGGACCCTGTTCACTGATATTGCTTTCAATTTTACTATATTCAGCTGCATTGTACAGTCATCTGCCATTCTTCCATTGTACTTAATTATTTGTTCCCTCACTGTTCACCCACTGTTTCCTCACGTATCCAGTCCAATACAATGCCCGCGGGAGTTTTTTCTTCGTGGGTTTCTCATCCTCACTATGGACAGCCACACTACTGGAGTATGCATGCGCTGTCTGATCGCCATGACAACCGGAGATGCCTTACAAAGTCAGCTGCAATACAACAGCTGACCCGGACTCGGAGTGTTTACCTGCTTGACAGCCGTTTCAAAATGGCCACCCACTGACGATCGGAGACACCTGGAGGGATATCTCGCGGGCTTTGGGATTTTTTTTAATTGTTTGGGAGATTAGGTGCACTGGGGAGTTGGTATAAAGTCACTCACGGTTCTGGCTTCATTGCATACACCCATGAAGAAGATCCCTCTGTGGGATTGAAACGGTGTTTTTTTTTGTGTCTATTTCAATACACTTTTGAACACCAACTCTTGAGTGCATCCTCTTCTTTGCCGTTCTTCCGGATTGTAACCCAATCGCGCTGAACTGTTCGGTTAATAAAGTGCTTGAAAGAGCACCCACTTCCTTGCTGCTGTTACCACAGGGGGGGCTCCACTCTCCCTCTAGGTGATCCTCACGGAATCTTCAACACCTAGAAAAAAGGCACAGCGCACCAGAATGAATGGCAAAATAAGTGTATTTAAAACACACAAATATATCACTAACTCACATGAAATGTAATTAAAAGCAAGCTCCTTGCCGTCCCAGGTGAGAGCTTAGTCCGTCCAACGATTGACTAAAGCTGGGACCCACCTCTGTGAGTCCCCAGGCTACTGCTCGCAGCACTTGTGAAGAAGAGAGATGCACTGTAAGAAAGCTCAACATCTAAATCCACCGCTGAGACATCCTCACGTGCACGAACGCCAAGATGGGAGAAACCTCCGTTCACTCTACCAACAGCTGAGCCACTCGCAGCTTCAGGAGGCTCCGACCACCGGTATGCAGGATGACGTGGTATTAGTGACGACCTCAACACATTCGCACGGGAAGTGCTTCATCAGGGAGTGACGGCACTAACATGGAGGCACCAGGATATATACCCCTCGCGTTGACTCCGAATTACCAAAGCTGTGGCTAATTCCACAAATTGTTGCATAACATTTGTCAACGAATGGATTTACAATGTCTGCACCAACATGGTCATTTTCTGAGCACTTCTCACAAAGTGAAAATACTCCTGATCTTAAGTTTATATAATTAAATATATGTATAAAAAAGGGGGTATAAATAATATTGAGGAACAAACAACATTGCATGTCCCTCTCCTTTTAGTGTGGTATCAGATAAACTAATACAGAAATCTTTAATTACACTTCGGTGTTGCAAACTCTGTTATCCTTACATACAGTATGCAAATACAATGCAAACATGTTTTATACAAATGTACTAAAAAAACATATACGCAAATAATGTCATCCTGATAAATGAGTGTGCCAACTTCATAAATAGATAAATGATAAAATCACCTTCCATGCTTAAGGAAATAAACTCCGAACTAAAAACAAAACTTTCTTATTGCTTGTGTGCCAATTTTACACATCAATTATGTTTACAAATATTTTTATTATTAATTTTGAAGAACTAAAAAACTAAAAATGCTGTGGGCTTATTTAAAACCCGACCTTTTATATAAAAAAATCATCCATATCTGTGTATCTCTTAAATGAGAGCAACACATTAGAATGAACATCTTTCATCGAGAACGGTGACTATATACTGTATGCCTGTCATGTTATTATATTTAAGGTATAGTTTACTACTTCTTTAAAAATGGTGTAATATCCATCACATCATTAATCCCCATTGGGTGTTTAGTTCTTAATTTGAATATCCAATATTGTTCCCGACATAATACTGTAGGTGCAAATCTCTGTTACCACCTCTAATATTGTCACCAAGGCATTCTACTGCTGAAAATTGTAAAGCTCGTGGATCACTATTATGAACTTTATAAAAGTGGTCTAAATGGAAGGTGAGGGGTTTACCTTTTTCAATGAATAATTTAGTGATATTTTTTATGTTTCGTAGATGTTCAAATATCCTTATCTTTAAACATCTAATGGTTTTCCCCACATATTGTAGTCCACAACTACATTGTAGAACACAGATCACAAATTTTGTGTTACAATTGATGAATTAATCTATTTTGTAACTTTCCTTAGTGACAAAAGATTGAATATTGTTCACTGGTCTCATGGATGAGCAAGCCTTACAGCTGCATCATTTAAAATACCCCTTTGGTCTTTAGATGGTGACATTTTTAATTTTAGTACTAGACACTAAACTTGGAGCTAAAATAGATTTTTCATTCTGGTGCGCTGTTCTCTCTATATGTATGTATGTATGTATGTGTATGTATGTATGTATTGGTTCTGGTTCTTCTCCAAGTTTTGCAGCCAGGAGACTTTGATATTGAACCCCTACAAATCAATAATTTGACCCAATTCTGGAATTGTCCTAAGAGTACAGATTGAAACATTGGTCTGTTTTTCTTTTTTTTTTTTTTTTTTTTGTATTAAAAAGCTTCACACCAGTTAATACTTTAGTGTAGTGAAAGTTCTACGCCTACTTTTTTTTGTGGATTAGGTTGTACAGAATCTGTGGTTTTGTTGTTGCGTTTATGCATTTATTTCCAGAGTGATGTGATTCTTACTACAACAATCTCATAGCCCAACTCCCTCTCCCCACTTTTATTCCACCCAGATATACGATATACTGTAGGAAGCAGCTGTTATTTTACCCACTAATGCGTTAGAAGATAAAAGGTAACGCAATTTCCCCCATGACTTTTGATGTGCTTCATGTTTGTTGAAATTGAACCGTTCAGACATATTGCGGTATGGATTTCCCGTGAGTACCATAACCGTCGCTACATTTGTAGAGCTGTGGCTTTGCATTGGGTTCAGCAGTTATGGGTCTCTGGGTTACATGTATGCTTGAGCTGGTTCTTCTTCTGTTCCCATAAATTTATAAGGGCATTCACAAGTTTAACATTTTTCCGTTTCAATCAAAAATGGGCTTCATCATCTCCAACTTGCTGCTCAAATGTTGTTATAGCATATCACTTGTCTGATACCTTGATGTGCATTGTATGGCCCTGACGTTTTTCACCTTTGATTTTATTTGCTTTATGAGATTGCCAGTTCCAGGCGAGTCATATATGATTAATATTGTCCTTAGAATGGTAGTGAAATATAACCTTTTCACTGCCAGAGGCACCAGTAATATATTATAAATGTGACATTGCCCTGTTCTAGAGAATAAATATCAGTGCATTGAAAAATCCTTTATAGATGTAGTTGCTATATGTAATTAATTATATGTTGACAAATTATAAAAATGGGGAACTGTACTTTTTTTCACAATAACTCCTTGCTGCTGCCTTAGGCCAGGTGCCTGCTGCAGCGCCCGCTATGGCGGGCACTTCAGGGACAAGAGCTGCCCCTCAATAGGGCCGGGCCCACTATAAGGGGCGGCCACCGCGCTGTGCAGCCAGTTTTTCCTGAAGACAGGATAATTGAGCTCAATACTGGTGATGAGCGTGGTGGCCACGCCCCAGCAGTTCAGCCAATGAGGGCGAACCTGCCGGTGGACGTCATGGCCGCCCTCCCCCACCCCGCCACACCTCCGTCACGCCCCCGTCTTAACCCCCCTCAAGCTCACTGCAGACTGGGGATCAGAATTAGGCGCACGTGTAGCGCAGACAGCGGGGCCATAGCCTTAACGTACACAATGTTGTTGCAGTTGGTGTACTGTGCCTATTTTGCTATCTCATTTACAGTTTTATCAGTGAACACTTTATTTGTATTTCATATTTTGTAAATCTATTTCATTGATTTGCCATTGAGCTGAGAAATTTTTAAAAATGGTTTGCAGTGAAAATCGAACCTTTTGTCATGGGTTCAATTTTGTCAGTGTCGCCTGGGTGCTAACATACTGTACTGTATACTTCAATGTAGAAACACTTCCAAATGGCATATTGTTGCTTAGATTATATGGTTAAAGAAGAACATCTGATTTGACCCTAACAGAGCTGAGAAAGTACCATGATTAGACCATAATATTTTCTCTGGATTCACCAAGCTAGAAATCCTGCCACTTCTGCATCCCAAATCAGAAACATTAGAAATGCTGCTGGAAGTCTGACAAACTGTGATGTATAAGACCGCGATTATACTGTAGTGGTGGAACGTGTGCTCGATGATGCGCACCGCCGGAAAAAATGAATGTGGAGCAATGAAGGTGCACATAGTGTGCGCGACCAAGCGCGCAATTTTTGAAAATGCAGTGCGCCGGCCGCGTCACATGAGCGCTTCAGCCAATGAGGGCAAACCGCTCATGTGATGCCTCCAGCTTAGTTCATGTTTCATGGGCTCGGTCTCGCGAACGGCCACTATGTCCGCGGCCTACTGCCGCGTCCATGGTTAGTGTGACCACGCGCACGACAGCATGTGCAGTGAGAACAAATGAGCGTGTTTCAATGAGGACGGCCATAGAGCGAAGGGGCGATGGCGCGGCCGATTTTTCGAGCGACAAGATAATTTGATTGCGCGATGGCTGGGTCACGTAAGTGGTTACGCCAATGAGGGTGAACCAGTTCCGTGATGTCACGACCATACCTCCCCATTGCGTCCCTCCCCATGGCCACAAATCGCATCTGCTGCAGATGCGCGCGCGCGCCAAACATGGCCTCGGCCTAAGAGGTAGTCTTGTTGTCATATACTGTAGGGAAAAAAAACAATCAAATCGCAATCTGTCTTGCTATTCTCTCACAACTTGTATGTATATATTATGGATGTAATTGGAATGTGACAAATTTGACAATGAACTTGGTTATAAGTAAGTAGAGCTCGGTACTGACAGACGCTCGTGTGGGCGCCGTGTGCTTTTGTCATCCACCTCCAAAATCAAACTTAATATTGGGGAAACTGTTACCTGTAATGCAAGTTCAGAAATCACACTGAGGCATTTTACATTCCGATTTTATTTTTATTATTAATTAGGATTTCAAGTTTTTTCTTCTCAATATAAAATGTTTATAATATTTTTGTGTTATTACCCTTGTTTATTTTTGCCATTGTTTAGGTTTAGTTATTCATTTAAACCAGATATAGCGGACAGTCGGATACCGGCCCGCCAAAACATTGGTTCCCATTTTTTGGTACACCTGAAAAAGGTTTTCGACCCCTGCTGTAGAACTTCTTCCAAACCCAAGTGGCAAATCAAACATATAGAGCAGGGGTCCCCAACATTTTTGTGCACAAGGGCATACTTCAGTGTTCAAGAGAGTAGCGTGCACCAACCAATGTGCGCACACACAATACACTTACCTTGGGGGCAGGCTTCCAGTGCCACGCCAGTCCTGCTCGCTGAAGCGAATGTTGGGCCTGACTTCCAGTGCAGACTGGCACGCAGCAGCTGTTGGCGGCACTGCGGTCGAGGGCACCCAGAAAAGGATGTCGGGCGCCATGCTGCGGGCACCGCGTTGGGACCCCTGATATAGAGCAACACACTACCATAGGGAATTGTTGTTCAGTCTTGTTTAATGGTAGAAAGGAGTCTACTTTCCCTTTTAAATGTAATCTGTTAGATGTGCACTGCTACATCACTTTAATCTCCCTAAAGACTTCAATCTACCTGGAATGTATGTGTGTTGCTTTTGGGAACTCCTCCAATTTGACCTAAAATCTTTTGTCCATTAGCTGGGAGCTTTTCCCAAAGTGCTCAGCGCCATGGTTGTCGAACACACATCGGTTTGCTTTAGTAGCTCGCACAGTACTGATATGCTTGTTTACTGCAGAGGAGGAGTCCCCAAGGTAACTTTAACTTCTCAGCTGACTGTTTAACAATGAAAAGGCAATATAGCACCACATAAGAAACGGGTGTAGACTGATGATTTCTAACTAGCAGCCCTCTGTAAATCAACAGGGTCACTTATTTCATACTGGCACACAAATACAAAGTAAAAACGACATTTACTTGCGCCCTTTATCAACCTGTTCAGTTTCTGTGGTGACCAATTGCAAGAACAGCATAAGAAGCTAGACACTTATAGTACAATAATAAGTATTTTTAACTACCGTATTGTCGTAACAAGAAAATCTTCACTTTTCCCTATTCAATTGTGGTTATTTTTCTTCCCTAGTCACAATCTGTCTGAGATCAGTGGAATCTTGTAAAGATAACTTAACTTATCTTTTACACTAGCTCACCATTGTGTATGACCCTTAGGCTTTGGTCCCGCTGCGTCCGGCGGCGCGTGCGCGCTACTCACCATGGTGATGGTGTCCTCCCGAGCAGGTCCCAGTCCCTCCTCCCTGCACGGCTCACTACACGCTGTGACGCGTCAGCCGCCAGGGGATGCAAGAGAATTGTAATCCCAAGCGGCGACGCGTCACGTGGTGTGGCTGTGAGCCAATGAGGAGGGGAGGGCTGAGGGGAGGGCTGAGGGAAGCGGGGAAAGCAGCTGCAGCACCAGCACCAAGGGAACCCCCCTGCTCCCTCCCACAGACTCTCTGTGTCTGCAGATGCACGAGGGGGAGGGAACCCCTGGCAATGAGGAGAGGAGGCTTCAGGGAGCGGGGAAAGCAGCTGCAGCACCAAGGGAGCCCCCCTGCTCTCTCCCACAGACTCTCTGTGTCTGCAGATGCACAAGGGGGAGGGAACCCCTGGCAATGAGGAGAGGAGGCTTCAGGGAGCGGGGAAAGCAGCTACAGCACCAAGGGAGCCCCCCCTGCTCCCTCCCACAGACTCTCCTCAGGGAGGCTGCGGAGAGGCGGGGCAGGGAACCCCCTGACACAGTGATGGCCCTGCTCCCCGATGTCATTGCCGCGCCCACCCGACCCGTTTTGGCCACGCCCCCCGCTCCAGCTCCTGCTCCCTACAGACCGCAGATAGCGGTCAAGTGCCTCTCCACGCGCCGCCTGTCTGCAGTGCGGGCGCGTGGTCTGAGGCAGCGGGGCCATAGCCTTATGCAGTACAGTAGTTAGAATCAGATCTACTGCTCCATAAAAGTACTTTATATATACAGTAAATGTTATCTAAATATATGTTAACAATAGTTTTTCCATTAATTAGTCTTGCATACTATTATTGGACATCAGTTATAATAATAAATGACTATAGTATATAATTGATTCCGCACACTTTGCCTATTTATAAGCTGTATGCAGCATACATTGCTCATTTCCTTGCAATTGCTTTAATAACTGTTACCATTTGAAGTACACTTTTTGACTTTAACTGTGATAGGTAATTTACCATTCCATAGATTTGGATACCCTCATTTTATTGTGTATTTTTTTTGCTGTCTGCCTCCAGATTCACAATACATGGCTGGAACAAGACCTTGGGATGAAAAAGGAGGAAACTATTGTCCTTAAATGCTTGCACTGTGCTTTCTTGCAGGAGCAATCAATTAAAATAAATAAATAAATCAGTTCTGTAGTATTAGATAATACAACTTAAAAAAAAAAATGTAATTCAACTCATTGCCATTTGTAATGAGTTTTAATATACTGATCATCCTTTGATTTCTATGGCCCTAATTTATACCCGGTCCGTGCGAGCGTGCGTGGACCCTCGTGACGTCGCATGGGCGATGCGCACGCCCAAAACCTGCACTGCAGGCAGGAGTCTTCCAAGTAAGGGGAGCGCTTGTAGTTCACATGAAGAATATGTGAATAAAGAAATAACAATAATGGTGAAGCCTATGGTGACAGTGAATTAAACTAAAAACGATGTTGGTCCCACTCACAGATTTCTATAATAAATATAGCGTATCAGAGATCCACCTCTCTCTGAGGGGAGCACTACAATGGTCCCTCTTCTTAGATCAGGGTCTTTGTATCCAGTATGTCTTGAGATAAAAGAGAACTCACAATAGTGTAATACATCCAGAATATATATTGCACAAAAAGTAGTGAAGTATAGGCAACTGCATTAGGTTACATTCATTTGTTCCGGCAGTGCGGGCATCTCACGGCCGGCCGCCGGCGATATAAGCACGGCCTATAGCAGGCTTTAGCCCTGCTCCCAAGCAATCCAACATCTTTGTAACACTTTCCTGTAATAATTTGTTGCCAATATTCCCAGCTGTTTGAGCTGCATACTTTAACAATAGATAATGTTACTGTAAGGAATCCGCTCCTGGGTTTGGCTGGAACTCATCCTTGCAGAGCTGTGGAGTTTCCAGACGAACCTTCCCCAGCTGCAAGCAAGTACAGTCACTTGTCTCCTGTTCCTTGCAGCCAATCTCAGTCTCCGCAGAGGCCGCACCTCCGCTCCGCCTCTCAATCCCAGTCATGCATCTCTCCTGTTTAAACCCTGCTCTTTCACTTCCTCATTGCTGGGCATAGACTTTGCAATTCTTGCTGCAAGTAACTGTGCTTGCCACAGACGTCTCTGTTTGGCCTGGCTTGGCCTCCTTGTGCCTTCGCCCTGTTCTCCCTCAATCTTTTCCTGTGTTCTCGTGCTGAAGCGCTGGATCCCCAGCGCTGTGGCTTCTGGTTCTTAGCCTCCTCCAAACGGAGATTGTTCCTGTTCTGAAGCCCCTGTGCTAAAGCTTCGTGTTCCTGTGTCTCCCATCGTTCCAGTTCCCTGCTTTCTGTGCTGAAGCGACTTGGCTCCAAGTTTCTTGCTCTCTACGCTGAAGCAGCTTGTTCCAGTTCCCTGCTTTCTACGCTGAAGCGGCTTGGCTCCAAGTTTCCTGCTCTCTACGCTGAAGCGGCTTGGCTCCAAGTTTCCTGATTTCTATGCTGAAGCGGCTTATTCCAGTTCCCTGCTTTCTACTCTGAAGCGGGCTCCAAGTTTCCTGCTCTCTACGCTGAAGTGGCTTAGTTCCACTTTCCTGCTTTCTACGCTGAAGCAACTCCACCGAAGATTTCCCGTTGCCGAATTTTGCTTGTTACCTGGACTTTCGATCCTGTGCCGCCTGCCCTGACCCCGGCTTGCCTAAGGACTACGATGCCTCCTCCTATCCTAACCTTGGCTACGCACGACTACGGACTACGCAACCCGGACCCGGCTTCGTGGTCTAAAGTCGGTGTTTACACATCCCCACCTCAGCCCCGCGGTCCGGCCCTGGTTTGTGGCGAGCACGTTCGTTACAGTTACGTTAGTAATATAAGAAACATGAGTTACACTGACTGAAGGAGTGATTGAAACTGAAAGGCAACCATTTAGTGAACCCTGGGAAGCAGGATCTTTGCTGATCAATCACAGGAGAACGAATCAATTGGCAGCGTAGTTAATTAGTTTTCAATAAAGGTAATCAAAGGTTGCATATATTAAAAAAAAAACTTTTTTAATTTTTGAAGTGCTGCTTGGATTGCCTCTTTAATCTAGCTGTTCAAGCTACTTAACACCTACAATGTCAGTGCTACTAAACCTGTTAATATAAAGAGCTGAATCTTTCTGAAAATCCATGGACAAACTCGATGAGCTTATTTGCATGTCCATGCTTAGGAGGTTATTTATTAAACGGCAATAGAAGTATCTGCAGTTTAGACGTATATAATGAGTCCGACTGTCATGCGCTCCGGTAAGTGTCTATTTAGATAGAAAATCAGTATGCCCGGTTGGGGGGGGGGGGTGGAGGTAGTGAGCAAGATGTGAAGGGGAACAGTGGCGTCTCTTGGAGATGTCATCGGTATAGCAACCGAACTCCTATTGACAGAGAAGCATCTCTCACAGATGCCAGACAGACTGGGATAACTTCAGGGGGCTAATCACAGGATAGTGGAGGTAAGAAAAAGCCCTCTTACCTCCCAGTTTGTTTCCTGGTTGACCTTCTTGTCCTGCTGGCTTGAAGGATGTAGACACCGCACGTCTGCGGTACACGAACACCTCTTCCTCCCTCCTGTGGTGCAGCCGAAGTCAAAGTAGCAGCAGCAGCAGAGTTGGAGAGATCCAGGGCACTCAAACAATGTCCGGGCAGTCCTCAAACAGGAACCATAAGAAAAAACAGGGTACCCAGGTTTAGAAAATTGAAAAGGCTTTATTGAGGCATTTGTGAGTGGGTAAAAAAATGACAGGGTAGTCCTCCCACGTGTTTCACGCAAGTGCTTGCGCTCTCCCAAGGAGTAGAGAAAGCCCTCCTTGAGAGAGCGCAAACACTTGCGTGGAAGGACTACCCTGTCATTTTTTAACCACTCCCATACAGTATGCCTCAATAAAGCCTTTTATATTTTCTAAACCGGGGTACCCCGTTTTTTCTTATGGTTTCTGTTTGAGGACTGCATATAGTGATGCCTGTCACTTTTTTCTGTTATTGCATAAAACATATAGGAAACTTCAGTGACCTCTGTCACTTTTTTCTGTTATTGAGGACTGCCCAGACATTGTTTGAGTGCCCTGAATCTCTCCAACTCTGCTGCTAGCCATTTATAATGTCTGAGAGGTTAGAAAATCGTTTGGGAAATATAAGAGACGTGGATGAGAATTTAGGTATTTACGGAAATAAATCATAGAAAAAGTGCAGCATCTGTGTGTGCTCTAACTTTACTGTGACTCCAATGTACTTTAAGTATCAGTGCTGTTTTAATACAGCACTTTAGAAAAATGTCACCCTTCCACAATGTTTTGCTTTTGTAATTAAGCCTCCTCCTCTTTCTCTAATATCTTGTAAGCACCTGCTTGTTTAATGGGAAAGCAGTGTCTTACTACTGACCTCCTGCATAAGTCAGGCTAAGGTCTTAATGTGGGAGGTTTTGTAGCTCGCTCAGCAAATGTATGCATCCTCAGCTGTAACACTTGGCTTTTCAGGACCTACTGTATAGCTACCCACAACTATCTCCTGGAAGGGAGCCACATGGCACCATATAAAGAAGGTTGATCCACTCCCCTGGGATTTAATTTCAAATTATTGGAAGACACACATGACTGACTATAGATTACCTTTAAAAAATATATATATAGATATATATATACTATAGAATACTAAGTGCGCAAAAAGATACAATTTACATCCAAAATATTAACAGTTGCTGCCTAATGTTCAGCTACTCACAATAGCATATATATGGGAAAAGGGGGGAAACAACGGCGCAAATGACTGTTAACTGTATAATAAATTTGAGCATAAGTAGAATGGGGGTATGGTTTGTCAAAGATTAAAGTAGCAGATGTAAACAAGCATGTAGGATATTATAATCCTCTCTGTCCTGCTGCCTGGAGTTGCTGTATGGATCCTTCACGTGGAACGCCAAGCAGCGCCGTGCTGGTTCTCCTCTGCCTGCAGCCCTTCTCCGTGACTTCCTGGTTGATCCTCTGGCCTTACGAGACTAGCCCGCTGATGTCACTCCGCCGAGATTTTGGCCGAAATTTGGATATAGTATCCAGTAATGAGCAGGGGGTCCTAGTTCCAGGACGAAACTAGTAGGGAGGAGGCTCTAATACAAACTTTCAGCATCCCTATCCAACATCACATGCCAGCAGAACCCCCTGCTCATTACTGGATACTATATCCAAATTTCGCCCCAAATCTCGGCGGAGTGACATCAGCGGGCTAGTCTCGCAAGACCAGAGGATCAACCAGGAAGTCACGGAGAAGGGCTGCAGGCAGAGGAGAACCAGCACGGCGCTGCTTGGCGTTCCACGTGAAGGATCCATACAGCAACTCCAGGCAGCAGGACAGAGAGGATTATAATATCCTACATGCTTGTTTACATCTGCTACTTTAATCTTTGGCAAACCATACCCCCATTCTACTTATGCTCAAATTTATTATACAGTATATATATATATATATATATATATATATATATATATATATATATATATATATATATATATATATATATATTGGGTCAAATTGTCCATCTCACAAGTGACTAAAACAATCCCTCCTAATGCTGCGTTCACTATTACAGATGTTTGCTACAGAAAGCCTAGTTGAAACACATCAGCGATTCTTTAAAATACTTATTTAAAAAACAACGATCTCTTTAAGCATAAAATCCTTTGAATAGAATCATTTTTCCAAATATACAAATATAAGAAGAAAAAAATAAATAGTTTGGAATTACAGCCTTTGCGCACAATCCAGTGTTCAGGTGTTTAAAATGTAAATCGAATATGTAATTTTAATATATAGACAGGCGCTAAAATGGCAGCAATATTTAATAAGAACAGTTTATAATACATGGTCTCTGCCTTAATAAAGCGCACACTGATACAGTATTTTGGGATAACATAAATGAAAATAATAAGGGGAAATATATGGAGAATATGTTTATTTGTTTGTTTCCCAAACTACCTCCTAATCTCTATATGAAACAGTACATATTCAGTATCCCTGACCCTTCTCGCGTGTGTCTGTGTGAATAAATGCTGGAGAATTTAATATCAAGACATAAAGATGTCTGTCATGTAAAGATGAAGCATTATAGTGAAGTAATAATTAAAATATCCCTGCCCCCGGTATAGTATATAATTAATACTTGCGTGTGCTAGTACTCTTTGCAAAATATCCATAGCTGATATCGATGAATGGAAAAGCAGCGCTCGGGCTGGATTTCCGTACTAGATGATTTATTTCACCTCCCCAATGGTTTCGGACCTGGTGAAAGGTATAGTTGCGTGTGCTAGTACCTAAGGCTGTGATTATACCAAAAAACGGCGGCGCGGAGCAAAAACAAATGACAGAAATCCTGTGTAGAAATTGTTTCTGGCAGGCGACGGCCGCATCACGTGAGCGGTTCAGCCAATGAGGGCGAACCCCTCAAGGCCACGCCTCCGCCACATTTCCTTGTCTCCTCTCACTGCCTCCTCTCATAACCAAGATGGCGCTTGGCAGCAGCGTGAGGGTGACGTCACCGGATCGTGCTGCAGCTCAGCGGCATCTGGTATAATCGTAGTCTTAGGCCGCGCTTATAGTGCCCTGCGACGAGACGTCGCTTTAAAACAAATGAATTGACTCCGTCGCAAGCACTTATAGTAAGCGCAACGGCGACGGAGTGACGTCGCGTCTAAAACTTTGGAAGCCGGGTAAATATGATTTTTTTTAGAGACAGTCGCCACATTTGACTGTCTGAACCAATCAAATTGCGCGGCCCGCCCCTTTTAGTGACGTCACTGGCCTTGTCGCAAGCGACATCGCTAAAAGTAAAATTACAACTTGCGACGGGTGACGTCATCGGCTCCGTCGCCAGCACTACATGCGCGGCATAAGAGATAATGGGAAAAGGCAGGGTTGCTGACTTGTCTGAGATGTGATTGTGCTCACAAATAGTGTTTTTAGTTGCTGTACGGTGGAGGGCTTTTGTCACTTTTTTTTTACCCACCATGAAGTGAAAAATATTAGTTAAAAAGCGCTAGTTAAATTTGGTGCAAAACAATGTGTCAACACCTAAAAATAGTGCAATAAACAATATTGTGTTACAATAACAAAAATCATACAAGTACATGAGCCTGAGTACATGTTTTTCTCTGGAACCCAGGTCTGATCCTAGAAAACAAAAAGACTTCTATGGCGCTAGGACAATGATTGAATGAGATCAATCCCTTTCCAAACGAATTTCTTGGAAATCCACTCCGTTGTTCCAATCCGCTTTGCTGTGAATGTTTTTTCAAAACTGCATGTAGTGCTATCAGGAAATATGCAGATGGAAACACAAAAGAGAAAAAAGTGCCACAATATTACCCTTCGATAAATGTCACTAATAGAACATAGTTGAATAACCTCGTGAGGCCAATGTTATCATCACAAGATTATTTTAATATTGGATGCTTCCATATATAAAAAACACAATGGATACATCAGTGTGATGTAAGGCAATGCCTTCTCCGTTGTTAGTAAAAATTGGAATCCTACTCACTTGACGTCGCTAGGACATAAGCCTAGTACATAGCAGTCTTCCTGCGGTGCTCCCCAGTCGGTCTGGCGATATCAGCACACGCATTGATGCCACTGTATGGTTCCGCTGTGCTGTCCACTGTCTCCAGCTAATCGGTCCCTCCAGATGACGTCACTGCTAACACAGCTGGTGCTACGTGCAAGGAGATGCAGGTTTGGCTGCTCTGCTACGCCTGCTTCTCTGCTCGCGTCTGTTTGTCAGTCCCGCCGACTGACGCCAATAACATCAGCCATGGGGATTCCACCGGCTCTAACATTCTGCTCCGTCTATAGTAAATCCTACGCGTTTCAAGACTTTAGATGTCTCTTCAGGGGTGCAACATATGCGCAGAGCTATTTTCCAAGCGGGGCAATACCACAAGACACCTTACAGCCCATTCACTACTAAGTCAATGTGGGCCAGTGTCATTAATTAACAATCTAGTTTTAGATGCTGAAATATCACTGGGATGTCTCTTTCCGCCCTAAATCAATATATTTAATCTATCGTGAAAAAAAAGAGAACACTACACTCTCAAAAATGGTACATATAGCAAAAGTATGTAAACTATTACTTTTTAGTGTATGTTAGAAGAAAAGAAACAGACTAATACTTTTGCAATTTTAAAGTTTTAGGGGTCATTTATCCCCATTTATTAGGAAAAAGTAGTACATATATATGTAATGTAGGGTATCTTACTGGATCTGTTGAGTTCATAATTAATGGATTTCCAACCTTCACAGCCATCGCTGATGAGTTACCTTTTCTTTGCCAAGTTAACTTTATTACTGATAAACACACATGTAAATCAGTTAACTCGGCAAGATAGTGTTTTTATTGCAATGCAATATGTTATATCACATTCTCCAGCATTTATTTACACAGACGAATATGATGGGACTCAGGGACACTGAAACATGACTGTTCCAAAGGGAGATTAGGAGAGCTTGTTTGAAACATAAAAATATGTATTCTTTGTTTATTACCTCCTTTTATCTTCACTTGTGATATCCCAATATTTCCCTGTGTAGCAGCATTCCCCTCATTTGAACTGCACTAGTCTAAACTCCAGTTCCAGAGAAACCTACTTTTTTTTAATGTGCTGGTATAATTAAAGAAAAAAATTATCATGGACAATAGGGTAATCCAATAGAAATTGGTCCGCGGGGGTGAGGCTGACCTGGTTCTTTTGATTTCCTGAAGGTGAACAAAAAATGGCACATTAAAAGGTAGCTTTCTCAGGGTGAAAATAAAAAGTTGAGGAAATTGCTGAGTTATAGGAGTAATTCCTCCTATTCATTTACATTTTTTTTTAGCTCCCATTTATTTTACGGGGTGGGAGCCAGGGGTCACCCTGAACCTAAAGCCATTATTTTCAGCTCTGGTTCCTGAGATACCCGTGTAGTTAATGGTTTTAAATCTGCCTCTGGCTGCAAGTTACAGGCCAATGGGGATCATTGGTTTTGCCTTCCTTTTGACTAGCCATTTTAATCCCCTTTAAAAACCAGGAATTAATACAGGTATCTTCAGCAGTTAGTATCACGGTAACCAGGATGGAGGATAGTTAAGGCAGATTGTTCCTTTGAGATGTAGTCTATGAAGGTTAGTAATTTACTAAATATCACTGTGCAAGATATTTAGTGAGCCCATTCAACTCCATGGGATTACAATTCTCCTTTATTGAAAAGTAAAGACATTTCGTCAATTATTTGGAGAAAGCAAAACCTTTGAATAAAGAACAGATATCTGAAGTTCCCAATCTAGGACAACTGCTCATGGGCAAATCCAATGTTCTTGGGCAAGTCATGTTAACTCCCATGAAGCACTTTTTCCCTATCCTATATGAGATTGCGTTGCTACCGGTGTATTCTGGTGCTGGTGCGTACCTGTGAGGTGGAATAGGAGGCCGGCAATCTCCACGATGGTATAGGGAGTACATCAGGACAGGATATATGATGGTTCATCAGCATTGGCAGCACCTTCAGCCCAAGAGGATCCTGGTGCGGCCAGGATGGACCTATGGGGCACTTCTTCTTTGAGTGGTCATATTTCAAGTAGCACACCAGAGTTTGTATAACTGGGGTCTATTTGGTACACAGTAGGATAACACAGGATACAGTCCCTGAATATAGTACCCAGCTTGAGGCCTTGAATACCCCTCCTGAATAAACAAGGCCTGAGCCTACTCCTTCTTGGGAGAGGCTCTCGGCTGCGTCCTCATTGCATGGAGGGCAGCCCAGAACTCACCCCTTAAACCGTTGCTCTAACCTATAGAGGGGAAAAAACCCTCTTTCCTTGGGGAGTGTCTGGTAAGCCGGCCTACCTACAGTCATAAATCCCCCCCCCCCCCCTTACAATAACAGGCTTTTCCTGAACTTTATTGATAATACACACGGAACAATTTTACAGGCCCTGCAGAAATTACTCCCAACACTGCCCTCTCTTTACTGGGACTTATAATGTTAGAGGGGCCAGAGAATCAAGGGGACTTGGCTACACCCATACTGTATACTGTACCTAGAGTGAGACTGCATTGTCCTGCTATATAGCGTACCAAGTCCACTAGCGATGTTCAGAATCAGAAACTGCAGTTGGTCATATTTTATAGATACAGTATATACTGTATCTACATCTTATATATAGTGTTCATTTTGAATTATTTAGTGTTTTTACTGTAATTGTCTGAATATCTGTGGCCATTCACTTAAAGCATGGGGTTTCCCCACTGACCATAAAGTAGAATACCACATAGATATGGTTTCTATTCTTGTTTTACTTTTTTGTGCTCAGTGACTCAAATACACATCTCTGTGTTTTAGTCCCTAATTTCTCATTAAAAATGTATTTGCTTTTAGGAAAAGTCTTTTTGTTACCTTTTTACCTTGTTTTTTTTACTTTCGTGTTTTACATGAGACCGTTTCTAAATAATTAAACTAACCAGGAAAATATTATTGTTATTCCAATTTTAATATTATTACGGCTAGACATAGAAAATTAAAATACATCCATATTGCTAATTACAATACCGACGCAACCTTATACTGTAGGAACCAGCATGCATTATGCCTTTAATCTGTATGTATTTTATTTATTGGCAAATAGTAGGACACAGGGTTCCAAAATCGATGCTCAGCTGTGGAGAATCAATGTAGAGGTAATAATATCTTGAATAGTAAGACAATTCTTAGAAGAACCGTTTTAAATCCACTCTCTTGAGCATAAATATTCCAATGTGTCAATTATTGACTCCTAAGATGTGGGGGACCTGTGGTATAAAGTGCGGGTCAGCTATGAATGCCTGACCCCACAATGTGTATCACAGTAATAAACGTCTCCCTGGAGAATGACACAGATATGATATAAACACCCAATCCGTAGCTGAAGGAGTGGGGTACTCACAATTGAGAGGTGGTGGGTCCGTCAGCGTGCATCACGTGTAATGAGTAGCAGGAGAGTTTCCACAGTGGAAAGAAGCGGAGAACAGCAACGAAGTAACGGGGGCTAGTGAACGACACAAATGATTGACATCGCATTCTTTTTCCTTTGCGTGTCGTTCACTAGCACACAGACTTTGGGACCGCTGATTTATAGTACCCCCCGGCTCGAGCGAATAGCATGCTAGACCTCACATCCCATTGGATCCCTCTATGATCCAATCAGATTGTAGCATAACGATTTCGCGCCACTGAACATACACATCACGCAACAGCTGGAGGCAGGGGGACGCCTATATCAGCTGTTACAGACGCGATCTGTAAATACTCTCTTTGACAAAGGGTGACGGCCCGAAATGCGTTAGGGATTTTACTTACCCCATACCATGATGCCTACCATGGATTAAAGGATTTTTAACCTCCTACTTACCGGTGTCTAGCCTCCGTTATTTCGTTATTTCGTTACTGTTACTTCTTTCCATTGTGGAAACTCCTGTATTTTATTTATTAACTATACATTGTTTTGCACCTTTAAAATGTCCCCTAATCTATATAATCTGCAATACCATTGCTTCCTCAATTGGTCATCATGCATACACCATCTTAAAAACTCATTAGGTATCAATGTCGAGTGACCGTACCAGTTTATCAATGTGTATGTTCTTCGAAGCTTCTTTGTTAGATACAGAAATTAAAAGGTGGGTTTCTGGCTACGGTTTGTTGTTTTTTTTTCTTCTATGTATGGTGCAGAGGTTCTTCAGAGCTGAACTTCATTCATTTCAGATCCAGGGAACCCCTGTTTACCAAAATACGTACCTCCGAAGGTTCCCCCGGTAGCATCCCTAGCTGATTTAACACTATAGCAGTTTAAATCTTCCACGGTACAGAAGCCAATGGGACACTGCAACGTCCTCTGTCGCAGCTCCCTATTGGCCCTCTTGCTGCGGGAGATTTACGAATCATAGAGTACCGGCAGCATCTATGGAGGTAAGTATCTTGGGAAGGAGGGGGTCCCCGGGGATGAAATTAACACTATTCAGCTCCGGAGAACCCCCTGCTTCATACCTATAATTGGTCCGAATGCTGCTTTAAATATCCAATTACTACAACATTTTCTTTGTGGGATAAAGTCTTTGCAATTGTCACACTATGGCCCAGATCGGTGATCTTTAACCTTTTTTTGATTAAGGAACCCTAGAATTGTATTGTGAAATTCTGCAAAACCCCAACCCTCTCTAATAGTGCGTCTGAGATCAGATGCATTGTAAGGAACCCCAACCCTCTCTAATTGCGTGTATGAGATCTGATGCCTGGTAAATTTTCTGTATTTGTTACAATTTTAAAATGACTGGAAAATTGCAGGATGCTCAGGGAACCCAAGGGTTCCTAGGAACTCTTGTTGAAAAACACAGAAGGGTGCTAAGCTTTAACATGCTTCAACTTCTATTCATATGAACTTAGTACCCTTTGTTGGTACAGATTGGCAAAACCTTCATCTAAGTTCACAGATATGTGGAACAGTAGAATTTTCTCACCAGTGAAAATGTTGCATAATTTGCATGGAATTAGAAAACATCACCACTTTTTTTTAATCCAAAAAATGACTGCCAAATGTTTTGTCATTTTCAAGGTTTTTTTTTTTTTTTATAGAAATATGCGCAAACAAACTTTGTATCTCTGTTTTTGGGTTTGGTTGGATGGCATTTTCTATGTACAGTAGATGTGGTTAGTAGCAGTTTTTTAAGTGTGACCTTAAAGGGGCAGTCCATTCCAAATAGTACATTAAGATGAGCATCCTGTTTTTATTTTATTTCTTTTTCTCTCATTAGAATTTAGTGAATTAAGACCACAATATCCTGAGGGAAAAAATGTCAGCCGTATTATTATATTGACCAAATTCTAAGTTTAACATGATAAAACAAAGGCCAGAGTCCCGTTGTATAAATTAAAAATGATTATAAAATGGTTAATAAGGATTATTGATTGTTCATCATCTTAAACTATGTTGTTGACCTTTTTCTTTAATCCGATTTGGAATGACACCCCCCCGACTGATTAGCGCAGACACTGATGCACAGGCAGATGCTGTTTAATTGAATGCTGCTTGAGAAGAAATGGTGTGGGTTGTTGAATTTAGCCATGTGTCTGAGAACCATTGGAATGTTTTACTACCATTTGAGATGAAAACTGCAGGGCACAAAATAAAGTCTGCTATTTACCAATGGCAGTCCAACTTTAGTAACTTGCAGTACTGTATCTGCTTTCTATGTAATGTACCTATTAAACACTAGCTGTAGCTTTTGTATATATTAGCAGTATGTGAGATCAGAGGAGATCTCAACTACAGTATGTCACCTGCTCCAATGGTTGACGTTTATTAGGGTGGCTGGGGTAATGGAAAAATAATTCAAACAAAAAAGTAGTAGTAAATGTGAAAATGTCAGAAGGAATTTCACTGTCCTGTCAGGTATGTATAGAATTATATGCCAACAAATATAACTGTTGTATTAGTAACATGTTACTTGATTTTACTGACCTGCACATGGCAATATACCCTCATTGAAAGTGTTAGTTTGCTTGCAAATGGCTCTTTTAGACACTTATAGGAAATAAAGTGTATCAGTCTTAATGCATTCTACAGTATGTTGGAGCATACTGTATGTGGTAATCAATTTGAAAAAAGTTATTCCATTCCTTGTTTTTCTAAGTACAATGTACCACATTCTGACAATAATGTTATCATTTAATTGCTGAAAGGACCAGCAATTGATTTGCACATTTACATGTTAAAGGACTTTTGTGCATGGGAGAATTAAAATATTCTGTTTTCTGCAGTGTCATATGTTTTAGTACAGTACAGTAATGAAAGAATAACACAAGGCACAGCAGATTTTCTAGATGCTATTTAATGAGTCAAAAACTTAGCGACGTTTCGACCAGAGCGGTCTTTTTCAAGTGGTGAGTGGTCACTTGAAAAAGACCGCTCTGGTCGAAACGTCGCTAAGTTTTTGACTCATTAAATAGCATTTAGAAAATCCGCAGTGCCTTGTGTTATTCTTTCATTTCTGTATGACTTGGATTTCCAGCAGGACTTCTTTCAATACAAGTGCACCGGTAAATATGTATGTTTCTTTATTATACGGTGTGCTAACTTTTTCTTTTTGCATTAGTACAGTACAGTTCCAGATTTTTTCAAAATAAAACTAGCGTTTGAATATAAATCTTTTTTCATGATTGTCGTATTGTGCTCCTAGCATCATAAGACAAGTAATGACAGATTAAAACCTGTCTAGTAGTTAGAAAACTAAATTACAAGGACTTTTATTAAGGCATAAATAAACCTATTATACATTATCTGGATTACCAATTAGTAGAAGTAGCACTGACAATTTTATTTATCAACATTAAACACAATTATTAATTACAGACCTGACAAATCTAGCAGCAAGTAGGACATGTTGGGTGTACTGGGGCCTTAAGTCTATTATATGAGAAGGATGATTAGGGAAATCCTGCTGGGAAATAAGTAATTGTAGTTGTAAAATTTTAATTGCCTTGGAATAGGGTAAATTATATTCTCTTGTCTTGGAATATAAACACTGTGGCATTGTGCTACCAAGCCTTAACAGTTTTGACTGGTAAACGCTATAGACATGTAACAAAAAAAAAACAACTATCAAGCACTCATATGTTCTTATGCATATTTAGTGGTTTTCAATGTAAAAATACAAGCATGAATATAAAGAAGTGTAAAGTCAATATTGACCTACGAGTACTAGTGTTCAGCAACATTTTTCTACCAAAGATCGAATAAACCACAGTAAAACAATTGTAATGTGTGCAAGTGTGTTTGAAATCAGTACCTGGATGTTGTGTTATAAGAGTAAGTTTCTTTATTATGGTAAATTTATTTATTTATAAAATGTTTTGCCAGGAATTAATACATAGAGAGATACCTCTCGTTTTCAAGTATGTTCTGGGCACAGAGTTGTGATACATAGTTGCATAAATGAACAGTGGTAATACATTCAATTTACAGACATGTCATGGACAATTAGAGATAATGTATAATTATTGGCCTATGTAACAGTTACAGACAAGGTTATAGGCAAGCAATGTGTTAACAAGGCTTAACCCAACCCAGTTACCCGAATAGCTAATTGTTGACATCCTTTGGCTGCATATTCGGTTGCCGCCAAAAGGCTGTCTGCCT
The DNA here is from genome assembly GCF_040206685.1 of Ascaphus truei. Taxonomy (NCBI): domain Eukaryota; kingdom Metazoa; phylum Chordata; class Amphibia; order Anura; family Ascaphidae; genus Ascaphus; species Ascaphus truei. The sequence goes on from NC_134483.1 coordinate 129,633,590, forward strand.
TTGGGGCGACGCAAATGTAGACTGAAGGAGTTCTGAATGAATTCAGCTCTGCTTTGAAATTCCTTTGTTCAGTCATAAGCACTACAGGGGGTGGGGCTGACGAAACACATAGCAGCAATACATCCCAGATGTTAACCCTTAGCACGCTAGTTCTGTGCCGATGGGAGCTGTCTTTAGGGAACCCTATCAGATGTACGACTTTGGGGCGATGCAGATGTAGAAATGGTGAGGGAAGGATAATAAGTTCAATTAATTTGTTGTATCCGTGAAGATTATGTATATTGTTGGTGGAGAGGCTACTGACATGTTTCGATGAGTAGGAAGATCTTCAGATGATATGTTGATATAAAGCATATTTATGGATACAGGTTCTAAAGAGAGAAGGTAGCCAGATAAGGGAAAACCATAGAAAAAAAGGAAGGAGATGGACAGTGTTTTAGAAATTAGGACACTGCGTACTGCTATAATTCAATTAATTTAGACTAAAAGACAGTTATTGACAGTTTGTAGTGTGAGTGAGGACAAACGGGAAGCAATATCTTCTTGACACCTGGATTTCACTGGCTACTTTAGCAGTGTTAACTGGAAAATTGAGACGACAGATATCACGATGACCTGGAGATCATTTGGCAGTCACGGAATGAAGCGGATATGACTTTGAGTTTTATGAAGTTAACCCCATTTCTTAATCATGTAGACTGGGATTTTGCAGGCCCCTTTAGTGACAAATAAATAGAACTTCCCCACTTACTGCATTCTAAATTATCCTTGTGGAGTCAGCATTTCCAACAACTTGTGTTCCGTTCCTACTTCATTGATCTATCCTGCGCAGTCAGAAAATACTTGAGTATGGAAGATATAACATTTACTAGAGTGTAATTATTGACAAGCTTTTGGGGAAAATGTTGTCAGTTGTAAACTACCTTTGTTCTACGGGGAAAAGTTCGCCCAAATATATGATCATCTGCAGTATCTTTGAAATTTTAGACGTAAATGGCTGAAAACGTATAGCTACTATACAGTTAGGTCCGGAAATAATTGGACACTGATACAAGTTTTGTTATTTAGGCTCTGTACCAAAATACAGTTAAATAATGAATATGGGCTTAAAGTGCAGTCTATCAGCTTTAATTTGAGGGTATTCACATCCAAATTGGAGAAAGGGTTTAGGAATTACATCTCTTTAATATGTAGCCCCCTCTTTTTCAAGGGACCAAAAGTAATTGGACAATTGACTCAAAAGCTGTTTCATGGACAGGTGTGGGCTATTCCTTCGTTATTTCATCATCAATTAAGCAGGTAAAAGGTCTGGAGTTGATTCCAGGTGTGGCATTTGGAAGCTGTTGCTGTGAACCCACAACATGCGGTCAAAGTAGCTCTCAATGCAAGTGAAACGGGTCATCCTTAGGCTGCAAAAAAAAGAAAATCCATCAGAGAGATAGCAGGAACATTCGGAGTGGCCAAATCAACAGTTTGGTACATTCTGAGAAAAAAAGAACGCACTGGTGAGCTCTGCATCACAAAAAGGCCTGGACGTCCACGGAAGACAACAGTGGTGGATGATCATAGGATCCTTTCCATGGTAAAGGAAAAACCCCTTCACAACAAGTGAAGAACACTCTCGGGGAAGTAGACATATCATTATCCAAGTCTCCCATAAAGAGAAGACTTCACGAGAGCAAATACAGAGGGTTCACCACAAGGTGCAAACCATTCATAAGCCTCAAGAATAGAAAGGGCAGATTAGACTTTGCCAAACAATATCTAAAAAAGCCAGCCCAATTCTGGAACAGCATTCTTTGGACAGATGAAACTAAGATCAACCTGTACCAGAATGATGAAAAGAAAAAAGTATGGAAAATGCCTGGAACGGCTCATGATCCGAAGCATACCACATCATTTGTAAAACACGGTGGAGGCAGTGTGATGGCATGGGCATGCATGGCTTACAATGGCACTGGGTCACTAGTGTTTATTGATGATGTGACAGAAGACAGAAGCAGCCGGATGAATTCTGAAGTGTATAGCGATATATTGGCTGCTCAGATTCAGCCAAATTCATCGAAGTTGATTGGACGGCGCTGCAATTTACAGATGGATAATGACCCAAAACATACTGTGAAAGCAATCCAGGAGTTTTTTAAGGCAAAGAAGTGGAATATTCTGCAATGGCCGAGTCAATCACCTGATCTCAACCCGATCTAGCATGCATTTCACTTGCTGAAGACAAAACTTAAGGCAGAAAGGCTCACGAACAAACAACAACTGATGACAGCTGCAGTAAAGGCCTGGCAAAGCATCACAAAGGAAGGAATCCAGCGTTTGGTGATGTCTATGCGTTCCAGACTTCAAGCAGTCATTGCCTGCAAAGGATTCTCGACAAAGTATTAAAAATGAACATTTTATTTATTATTGTGTCAATTTGTCCAATTACATTTGAGCCCCTGAAATAAGGGGACTGTGTATGAAAATGGTTGCAATTCCTAAACGTTTCATACAATATTTTTGTTCAACCCCTTGAATTAAAGCTGAAAGTCTGCACTTCTATTGCATCTCAGTTGTTTCATTTCAAATCTATTGTGGTGGTGTACAGAGCCAAAGTTATGAAAATTGTGTCAGTGTCCAATTATTTCCGGACCTAACTGTATGTAGGGTTTATGGAAACATCTGATGGAATTTTAAGATTTGTGTTTTTGCAATGTTTTTTCAAAATAAATGATTGACTTTTGCATTTTTAATTATTTTTCTCTTTGATGTTTAGACCAAAATTCTCGATCCCAGGGTCATCTTATTATAAGCTCTGCCAGGAATTCCTTCTCAAAGCTGATGACCAAGTTGAGTGTTGAGATGGAGAATATAACTGTGGGCAGTGACCGATATGGAATTTACATGGACTCTGATTCCTTGATCCAGAGATTGGCACGTGGACTTCACAGACTCAACTCCCAAGCAGCAAAAGTAGGCTTGACAAATACAGTTCCCATGATGGTACGTGAATTAAGTTTGTTGTTGTTGTTGTTTAATTAATTGGCAGTAAGATATTAGCATGTCGGCCTGTATTTAGATTTATCACTTAGAACAGAATTGTGTAAGAGCCTGCACTCCTTTAAGTACTCGCTATACTGGAACAAGAAATAGCGGTGCACCATATGCTGTAAGGGATCTAATCCTGCAGTAGATCCCGTTGTGAAATGGATTCCAAAAGCAGGAAGAAGGCGGGAATTAAAAAATGAAGAAAAAAGGCTTTATTGCATTTACATACTCCGACGCGTTTCGGTCCCAGCTGGGACCATCCTCAGGATTTGACGATGGTCCCAGCCGAGACTGAAATGTTTATGATTATGTAAACGCAATAAAGCTTTTTTTTCTTTTTCATTTTTTGAGAGCACGCTTTCTTTCTGCTCTTTGATTTATCACTACGTGGTATGTTTTCTGCATATGCTATATTTACTAGTTTAGGATGTCGGGAAGCACAGGAGATTAAAGGTGCTTACCCAATATCAAACAGAGTGAATGTCAATTTTGAACCTAGTTTTTCCCTTTGCAGTTTATTACCTTAGCCACATGTTTACTCTGCATATAGTGTATATGCTTCGGATACTCAATGGCATATCCCCAATTATACTATGTAGTTAGAACTTAATGATTAGGGTATAGGTCTTAAGTGCAAAAGCTTGTGGACCTTTTGTACTCTGTGATCTTGGGCAAATGAATATTTCCTTGTGTCATCCATGGACATTCTTTAGATGCATATCTAAATGCATCTTTCTTTTAAAATAAGACTACCGTAATTTCTGTCATATAATCCACTGATTGTGTTGTTAAAAGTGAGCAAATAGAGTGCTGCGGATTATCTGCCTCTGCGGATTATCTGCCACTGCGGATTAAGTGCGAATTTCTTTTTACAAAGTTTTTTTTTACCTCCTCCAAGGCTGATTGGACCGGTGCTTTTCACTGATAACCCGCTGTGTCCTTGATTGCAGATTCCAGAATCACTATTTCTGGTGAATGTGAGTCTATTCTGGTTAAAAATACATTATTTACAAAATTTTAGGGAAACAAAAATGTATGATTTATACCACGGATTTTAAACTTAAAGTCGTGAAAAAGGTGGAGGAGGCCGGGAATCGTGAAGCGGGAAAGATATTTGAAGGGGATGAAAGCAACGTTCGTCTTTGGAGAAAGAACAAAGAAAGGCTTGCCAAAGCAGAAAAGTGAAGACGCAACGCCATGGACTCCCAGCCTTAGAAGAAAACCTCTTTAGATGGGTTACTGTTCAACGAGAAGCTGGTCTCCCAATCTCCACTGTGAAGATTCAGGTCACAGCTCAAATAATGGCTCAAGAAATGGGACTGCAAAGTTTTCAAAGGCGGGCCCATGTGGTGCTATCGTTTAATGCGCTGCAAAAATGTACTGATGCACAACAGAACAACCGTCGGTGAAAGTCTTCCCGGCAACTGGGAAAAGAAGGCTGAGACTTTTCTGAAATTTACGAAAGATGCTGTCAAGAGATCTAATTATAGTACTGGTCAGATTATAAACATGGACAAGATGCCGCTTCATTTTTACTTTTCTTCAAGCCATGCTGTTCATGTTTGTGGATGTAGCACTATTTCCGTTAAGACAACAAGTTATGAAAAATCAAACTTAACTGTTGTTTTGGCTTTCTCTGCTGGTGGAGAAAAGTTAGATCCTCTGATTATTTTTAAAAGGAAAGCTACGGTATATCCAAGGAAGAGTTTCCTAAAGGGGTTATAGTCAACGTAAACGGTGGGATGAACGTGAGTATTATGACAAGGTGGTTGGACACCGTATGCAAAGGAGCATTTTTTCAACGCAAAAGTCTCTTAATAATGGACTACATGCAAGCTCCCGTTCAAACCGAAGTCAAAAGCGCTTGCAAAAGAGTTTCTGCTGAATTATCGATAATTCCAGGAGGATTTAAGAAAAAATTACAGCCGTTGGACGTTGAAATTAATAAATCCTTCAAGGCAAAGGTGGGAACACTTTGGGAAAAATGGATATCTGAAGGACTTCACACGTACACAAAAACTTGAAAAATGTGCGGAATAACACTTGCCGAAGTGACATGTTGGTTGACGGATGCCTGGGATGACGGAAGCATTCGAACGATTTCAAATGCCTTCCGAAAAGTGGAAATTTCAGAGACATCTGATTCAGAAGATATTAGCAATGATGGCGGACTAACTGAAATGATCTCTTAAACAGTGAATTTTTACAGATGTTTTGCTCAAACAATAACTTTTTGATGCAGGAACAAGTAAAAAAAAGACACATCACTACTTCCATGCAGGAAAAACAAAGATCAAACCGAGAGCGTTTCCATAGTGAAAAACTGACTAATTTAACGGATCATAAAAAGACATACACAGACAGATGGCCCACACCTACACGTTTCAATCCTAAGCTCTTTATCAAGGAGAAGAGTAAATGTACTTACCGGAGTGTATAATTATACACTCCGAGCGCCATGGTCTCCAATCCCCTCTCCTTCCGGGAGTTTCAAAATGACGCGGGAGCTGTGACATCAGCGCATTGGAGTGGTGGATAGAAAAACCTCTTATGGCGCTGAGGGTAAGTGGCTGGAACAAGAGTCTTGTGCTGAGGTTTCTATTAGATAAGCTCAGAGAGGGAGACAAGAGAAATACAAACAACACAATAGTGTATTATCCTTTAGACAATATAAGACATGTGGATGGAAAATGGAGCAATTTATTAGTTAAAACAATTGTGACTACAATTGAAGTAAAACATGAACTGTAAAATAAACAGTGGATGATCTTCTGTTAATAAAAGAAATAGGGGCTTCCCAGCACTTGGGCAGAGAGAAGCCTTGCTGCTCCACCAGAGGTAAAACCGAAATCCTACTCACCGTCCTGGAGTAGGACATGTGCATTGGTACGGGGTCTTTAGCCAGGGGTAGCCGTCTGCTGTGGGGTACCGGACGTCTGCTTGAAGCGTGCGGGGAGATTTCAGGAATACTCGTGCATTCAACAACACCGCGTGAATTTCGCGCGTCTCCTCCGCTGACGTCACCGCCGGATTGACTCAGCTACGGTGTCCCTGGATGACCAGAATACCTTCCTACGCGTTTCGAAACACTCGATCACGTGTTTCTTCGTCAGGGAATGACGCGGGAGCTGTGACATCAGCGCATTGGAGTGGTACATTTGAAATAGAAAACTTTATTGACACAAAATGATAACAATACTAACACCCCGGTAGTATGCTTGAAATGTTAAAAACAATAAAAAAATTCACTATTTAAGAGATCATTTTCAGTTAGCCCGCCATTGTTGCTAATATCTTCTGAATCAGCTGCTTCCGAAATTCCTACTTTTCGGAAGGCATTTGAAATCGTTTGAATGCTTCCGTCATCCCAGGCATCCGTCAACCAACATGTCACTTCGGCAAGTGTTATTCAGCGCATTGTTCCAGTTTTTGTGTACGTGTGAAGTCCTTCAGACATCTATTTTTCCCAAAGTGTTCTCACCTTTGTCTTGAAGGATTTCTTCTAGTCAGTTTTTCACTATGGAAACGCTCTTGGTTTGATCTTTGTTTTTCCTGCATGGAAGTAGTGCTGTGTCTGATGAAAGACTGAAGCACACCTTTACCCTAGGAGGTGGGATCACTAGACAAGGATGCTGCACAACATGTGAGTCCTTGGCGTTTATCTCATATACCAATCGAGATATCATACCTGTCAGGATTCTTGATCCTCGGCGCGCTCCTCGCTTACCCCAACTTGCGTCCGGCTGTTCTGCTTTTCCTGCCTCCTACAGCACATCTCGCCTGCCGACGAATACCCGCATTCCATCTGGGGGCGCGCGCGGACCACACTCAGCACTAAATACCGTTCCCGCTGGCCCCGCGCCTCCAGGCTACGCTCGCGTGGTGACACCACCGTCACGCAGCGCACACCCGCTATGCGCGGCACTCGCACACATGCGCAGAACTTTTCTTGCTCCTCTGTCTATACTACACCTGTTGCTAAATCTCTCCAGCCAACCACAGCCAGGCGTACTCCTGAGTATGCTCCAACCTCATTGGACAATCTTCCTTTATAGACTCAACTGTCACACTGGCAAATTAGCTGAGCATACACCTTCCTGCTAGTGTTCACTGCTGTCTTGCCTCTACAGTCTTGTCCTGCTCCTTGTTCCTTGTACCTGACCATGGCTACTCTTCTGGACTCCACTCTTCTGTTCTCCTGACCTCAGCTACGTACGAGCATCCGCACCTCTCCAATACTGACCTCGGCAAAGTACCACAACGATCTGCCTCTCTCCAATCCAGACCACGGCTAAGTACCTCCTACAGTACATCCGCTACTCTCCAACACCGACCTCGGCAAGTATTACTGACCATCCAGACCTCTCCTACCCCGACCCGGCTACCTCGACCAATCTACACTCCAGACGCGCCCACACAGCTGTGGGTTGGTGTTATATGAAATCCCCACCTCAGCCTTTGCGGTCACGCCTTGTTTGTGGTGAGCACTCCATTACAATACCACATCAATGTATATTTGTCTGGACACTTTAATGTGTTAACTCCTTACTGTAGTGCCAAGTGGGATTTTTCCAGCTAAATTCGATTATTTGTGGGACTGTTATATCTCATCATCAGATTTTATACCTTGATACCTAAGGCTGTGTCCATAGAGCCTCAGCCCGCGCTCCTCTGCGCTGACGCTGAGGCTCGCCTGCCCGGTTAGCAGCGGTCCCATGGACTGGCAGGCAAGCCAGCGTGCGAGATCGGGAGGCGGGGGGAGTCTGGGCCGTGACGTCGCTGGGCCAATAGCCCGCGACACACCAATGTCAATGTCACAGCGCCGACGTCACGGCGCTGTGACGTTGACGCTGCTTTGCTGTGATTGGAGGTTTTCAGCCGACAGCGCGCTGAAAAACAGCATTGGCGGTCGGCTGAAAAATCCAACACCTCAGCACGCCTGCGGACGCCCGCGTGTGCCCCCTCTCAAGACATCCTCATTGAGGATGCCGGGGCTCAGCGCGGAGCGTCCGCACAGCTCAGCGCTGCCTGTCCTTCCATGGTCGCAGTCTAAGGGGTATTCCATTTGAGGACTTTGAAAATGTTTTGCTTATTACAGCTATACTTGCCTATGTGTTCATAATATGAACACCACACAGTGTGTTTCTGTTGATATGTACTGACAGTTTGACAGTTTTGAAGATTGGTATACATTTCTTTTTGGTTTCCGCATCGGTTTTGAATAGAAGTATAACATCTGAAGATTACTGGTATGTTTTTCTTTTTGATTGCGCATCAGTTTTTTTTTTCAATTTCAGCAGGCGTATTTTTCAAATATGCCGCTGCGGATTCTAAAACTATTTTTTTAAAAATCTTTTTCACTTGTTCTATAGTCCGGTAGATTATATACCGGATATTATGGTAGTTGGCTCCCTTCATGAACACCGTCATTTAGTTGTCATTTTTTATTTTGCCACACTGAACTGTGTATTAATTGTGTTTATGTACTATATGTTGTGTCACTTTGGATGTTGCGCTGGGCATTTCAGTTTTTGTTTGTGTTTTAAGCAATATTGCATAGCTTTACTTGTTACAGAAGTCAAATCTATATTCCTTTCAGAGATGAAATAAGAAGTAACTATAGTTTTTAGCTCAAAACACTTCATATTCCTTTTTCCAGGATAGTCATTTTTCAATCCATGTCTCTTCCCCTGAGCAAGTACAACTCCAGTATCAGGATAACCGCAGCGGGAAGTTTTGTGTTCTGGTCACATGTCCACTCCCTAGCCCACGAACATCCAGTATGTACCTCCTTGTCTTCTGCATGTGCACTTGCCAGATTTTCATCTTGGGAGCGGCAATCCCCCCTCCCCACCTCCATAAGCGGGGATCGACTGCAGCTGAGCTGTATGAACCTAACCCCTTAGGAACCCCCTCCCCCCCCTAGTTGCTGAGATACTTAACATTTTGAAACTTCTAACCAATAATGTTGTTTTTTTCTGGCAGCTAACATAAAGCTTCCATGTCATTAGCAGATAACTTTGTGACTTTGAACTGGTGACCCCAGTGACCATTTTCGACTTGTTCATTCTACCAAGAAAAATAGAAAACAGAATATCTTGGGATACATCGAGCAGTGTAGATTACTGCTTCCGGGAAATCTTGGCAGTTCAACATCTCAGGCTAAAAGAAAAAAAGATTAAACCACTTATCAGTGTAATCGGCATAATGAGAAAGATTAAATCACCATTAAAGTTTAAAAAAAAAAATGTTTTATTTACTTTAGTTTTCTCTGGGTCTCCTGAATTCAAGGATATCAGCTACTTCTTTTTATGCATTTGCTAATCATTGAAAATGTTAGTTTTAAATAAGATTTAAAAATACTTCTATTAGTCTTTTAATCATCAGTCAATTAATCCTTTAACCTATTAAACATGTCTGGTGCTTAGTTTCCTTTCCTTCTCGGAAGGGTCGCTAATGTAGAGTGGCTTTCAATTGCCTTGAGGTAGAGTTTTTTCATTTTTACTTATTTAATCTTAACCGCCTATGATTTTTCACCAGTACTCCCCCTTAATGTCAGTAGGGGACTGCTAGAAATATTTACTTCATCAGACTGCTGCTGTCTTCTACATTAATTATGTCTGTAAATGTTTATATATTTTTTTTACCTGTCTCGGCATTATCTCCGTAATAGTGCCCAGGACATACTTGAAAATGAGTTATTCACCTCAACGTCGCTTTCCTTTTTGAATTAATGTTCCCGTTTCAGCTTTTCATTATAGATTTTATTTTTCTGGAGATTGTTTTATGGTTTAGAGGCAATTGTTTCAAATTAAAATGTTCAACAAAATAGAAAAAGAAGTTGAGTATAAGCTCCAGGAAGAGCACTATATAGATGCAGCGGCCATTATTCGAACACTTCACGCGTTGTATACCTCAGAATACCCATGTGATGGTGCATGATTTCTTCCAACCGTACCGCCTTAAAAAGCGAGTGCAGGCGAGTGCAGAAAATGGCATTTTAGTGTTCTGGTTTTTAAACACCTGAAATAGACACAGTAGCACAGTACTGTACACATTACAATTCATCCATTTCATTGCACACAAAGAAACAGAATCCATGAAATTCAAACAAAGCAACCGCGATAAACACGTGTGCCTGGGGCGATTGGCCGCGTTAATGCCGCGTGGAGTACAGCAGCGCACACAAAAACGGCTCCGTAGTTTGTTAGAATAACGGCCGCTGCATCTGTATGTGACAGGGTATAATTTGAAAAATGGGATAAATACAGTGTGATATCCAACAGTATAATTGTCTTTTGGAGGAAAATAAACTTCTTGAGAAAGCGTCTGTTTGGTGTGAAATGCGTGGGAGGAGATTTCTTTCTCTGTTCTTGTGTTTTTGTTTTGCGTTTCTTAGCATGCAATAAACAATTTTTTTCTATTTTTTTCAATACCTGGTGAGTTTGTTTACCTTGGGGTTCTTGTCTGTTGCCGATCCCTTTTTTCCTTTTTTTGCAAAGTAAAATGTACCTGTTTTGCTCATAGAAATGCATAGCAGCTTTGAAGAAGCAAATATTTGAGTTCACGCGACGGCTACATACAGCAGAAGTGGAGCGCCGCTCAATGCGCTTAGAGCTGTCAGATTTGAAGCAGAGGTTTAATGAACTTAGAAGGAATTCTGACAACACAGAGAGACTTAAGGAACAAATCCAGCAGTTAAAACATTCGGTAAGTACACATTTAATTTCCTATGTATGTATCCCTGTGCGTGTGTGTTTATATACAATATACATATCATCATCACCATATTCAGCCCGTGTCGATCCACTGCTAGAGGAAGACCTCCTTCTTGATCTTCCAGGTACTGCAGTTGTAAGCCTCTGCTCTCCGCATTGCTCCAACATATGTCCTAACTTCATCTTCCCATTTAACTTTTGGTTGTCGCCTTGGTCTTTTGCTATCTCATGGAATCCAGTCACTATCTTTGTCCATGATGGTCATTTCGTCTTGTGATATCAGCAGTTAACTTCCATTTTAATTTCTTGACACTTGTGATGATGTCACAGACGTTTGTTTGCTTCCAAATGCATTCATCTCTGCATACTTATTTGAGTTGTCTGAAGCGTCTAAATTATCTTTGCATTTAGAGTCCAAGTTTCACATCCATATGTGAGCACAAGCAGAATGCAACAGTAAAACACTTTTCTACTGAGGCTTGTCAGAAGGTTTCCTAGAAATATTGTCCTGTTTCTTCCAAGAGCGCTCCATCCCATATCCTTATCTCCTACTGATATCATTCACAAGGTTCTCATCTATTGATTCTTGCTAGTCAAGGTCGACATCGTTTTTCACTTCTATTCCATCTATTTAAATCTTTGTAGACACATTTGTTGAAAGATGTATTTGCTCTGCTATGTTCTACAATTATCATGTCTGTAAATGTTGATTTGTTTTCTTTGCATTATCAGTTGTAGAGCTAAGGACATACTTAAAAGTAGTTTTTCACCTTAATTTCCATTTCCTAGTAAATCATTTTGAATTAATGTTGCCATGGAGTTGGGTCGCCAGAAGCCACCGGAGACTAGGTGAGGGACTTACAAAGGCCTCACGCGCGCTCCCCCAGCATTTAATTGAAATGCTTTGAGGAAGAGCGCGGGCAGAAACCCCCCCAGAAAATGTAGCACCCACCAGTTTGCGCACCCCTGGCCTAATGGTTGATGTGGCATGACCAGGGAGGTTCCAGGCGGTTCCCCTCTCCCCCCGCCTTGTACCCACATGCAACGTACAAATAAAGACAGGAAACGGGAACTGGAGGTAAAATGGCCGCGGCTATTTATTTATACAGAAAACCTAATGGGGTAAATGCACTCCCTGCCAGAGTGTGCTCCTTTGTCAGGAGGGGGAGGGGACGGTCAGCCGGCCCTCGAACCGCTGACCTCGTGTCCCCTACGCGAGCGGGCTCTCGAGGTCATGGATAACTGACCTTGCCCACTCGTACTCCCCCCGGGCTCAAACGGCCCAGCTCCCAGTCTGGCAAGAACAAGCACCTACCCCCCAAGAGCCGCCGCGACAAAGGCAAAACTGGTCAATGACCCCTCCTGTTCGGAACCTCGTCCTTTCACTCAGCACAGTATCAGCTGTTCGTGCTGTAACGGAACAAAGAACCATTAACACGGCATACAATGCATATGTCCACATGCCTGGCAATACCCTGCCCTGCTCAACCTTCTGCTGCCGTTCATTACATGATTGCAATCACTAACTAAGGGGATGGGTGGGTGGGAAATCGTCTGGCGGGCAGCCAAAGAGGATGTGCTGCCCGCCAGCCTGGCCTTAAGTAGGCCTTCCATGAACTCCTCCCCTGTGCTGGGGAGGGAGGTGTGGGGGCGGGCCAGCGAGGGGAAGGCCGGACCCCCCCCGGTCATGAAGCCCCCCCGCCTATGGCTAGGGGGTGCCGCTTGACCAGGGAGGTTCCAGGCGGTTCCCCTCTCCCCCCGCCTTGTACCCACATGCAACGTACAAATAAAGACAGGAAACGGGAACTGGAGGTAAAATGGCCGCGGCTATTTATTTATACAGAAAACCTAATGGGGTAAATGCACTCCCTGCCAGAGTGTGCTCCTTTGTCAGGAGGGGGAGGGGACGGTCAGCCGGCCCTCGAACCGCTGACCTCGTGTCCCCTACGCGAGCGGGCTCTCGAGGTCATGGATAACTGACCTTGCCCACTCGTACTCCCCCCGGGCTCAAACGGCCCAGCTCCCAGTCTGGCAAGAACAAGCACCTACCCCCCAAGAGCCGCCACCGACGGGCCTATTTAACCCCCCTTAAACTAGGCCCGTACCGCCAACCCTCCAGACCCTCTCGAAGCCTTCCCGGAAACTGAAATAAGTCTATCCCGCCTGGCATGCCTAGCAGCGGGACCCATGCTCCTCTACCAGCCCAGCTTGTCCTTACCATTTACCTGGGGCTGCCAATCGCGCCTGGAGAAGTAATTACCCAACTTGCCATGGTTTTTAAAGATGCCCTGAGAATCGCTTTTTTCGCTGCACTATCCCTCACCCGGTCCCGGACATACCCACCTCCGGAGCCGCAGGCCGCCTTTGCCCAGCGCTATCTGGGATTTCGCCTTTCTTACTGCTGCAGGCTTCTTACCCGCCCTCAGCGACCCCTGGGGAATAGACCCTGGCAGTGGACTGGGCCACGCCTCCTCCCTTGCTCGCTCTGTGTCACACACTGCAAGCCTTGACGCCTTGCCCTATCTCTTCGATGCCGCCCTAAACGCGACTCCTTACCATTACCCGATACGCCATATGCCGTACCTTCCACGGCGTGTCCCCATCAACCGCCCGCCGGGGCTGTTCCACCATCTGTGCAGTGCGTGATGCTGCCGGGTGGGTCCGCTACCGTGCCCCTGACCCCGGCCGTGGCTGAAGAATTGAAAGACACCGGGGTCCGGCTGATGGAACTGGAGTGGGATTCGCGGTGCCAGTGACATCCGGCCGTGGCCATTGTGGCCTCTCGTGAGGGAGAGACCTGTGCCGCGACTTGGTTCGCCCTTCACCCGATGCCGTCTCCACGTAGTCGAACCATGCTGGGTTCTCTGCTCTCCGAAACACATTGGCACCAACCGCGGTTGCGGTTGGCCGTCTTGGTCTCCTTGGCCCTGCCGACTCTGCAGGCGAAATCCTGCAGTGACACCGCCCGCGTTAGCAACGGGCGGCCGTGTGGCATGCCGTGACGCCCTGTTCTGCGTCACGGTGGCTGGAAGTCGCCGCCCCTCCTTCGCGGGCCGACCTGCGCGCCGATCCGCCGTGTCCTGCGTCCCAGCGGTCGAAGTCCTCCCCACCATCGCTGAGGCCCGACCTGGCCGCTGTGACGCCCTGCCTCGCGGTACCGTGACCGAGGGCTGCCGCCCTGCGTGCGGTTGCTGAACTTCGCCTGCCGCCTTGCACTGCAGCACCCTCCGCGCTCCTTTCCTGTGGAGCGCGGCCTCTCTGCCTGCCGCCTGTCTAGCGCGCAATGCTGCCTGGAGACTGTCGCCTGACGCGTTGTGCTGCAGCGCCCTCTGCTTCCCCTTCCCGCGGGGAGCAGCTATACACGCGCGCATCTACGCGCGCCCATACACTCGCACGCATCCACGTGCGCCTGCATCCACGCGCGCCCACACCCTGCGTCCCAGCAGTCGAAGTCTTCCCCACCATTGCTGAGGCCCGACCTGGCCGCTGTGACGCCCTGCCTCACGGTACCGTGACCGAGGGCTGCCGCCTTGCGTGCGGTTGCTGAACTTCGCCTGCCGCCTTGCACTGCAGCACCCTCCGCGCTCCCTTCCTGTGGAGCGCGGCTTCTCTGCATGCCGCCGGTCTAGCGCGCAATGGTGCCTGGGGACTGTCGCCTGACGCGTTGTGCTGCAGCGCCCTCTGCTTCCCCTTCCCGCGGGGAGCAGCCTTAGTGCCACGTGCTGGTTTCGCAGAGAACAACGCCTGCAGCCACCGATCCAACCATGCCTCGTCATGGTTTTCCGCCTCGACTTGAAGAAGGCGTAACTGCTCTGCCATTGATGCCATGCAGCCCGCTTCCCGTATGATTTTCCAAAATTTTCGCGCGACTGGGCACCGGCCCGTCCCTACCCGGCCCTGCTTGCACGGGTCGCGACTATTGCCTGCCCCAGGATTAGCAACCCAGGGCCTCACGCGCTGTGACCGCGTGCCTCCGCCAGCCCCTCTCCCCGCACAGCAAACCGTATGCACCCGCGCGCATTTCCGTGTGCCCATATACACCCGCGCGCATTTCCGTGTGCCCATATACACCCGTGCGCATTTACGTGTGCCCATATACATCCACACGCACACATATAAACCCGCGCGCACCTGCGTGTGCCCTACTCTGTGAAGTGTGCTTGCTGAGACTATTTAAAGGGCGCGCTAGGCTAGGGCAACTATGCCAACCACCAGAGCCGCCATAAATCCAAGAGGGGAAAACAAAGATCACCGCTGAAATAAGCCATGCAACCAGCATTCGATCGCCGTCCTGCTCCGTGCTCGGAGATCACACCTTTGCAGTTCTGCTCGGGCCTTCGCTAGCAAGAACATTCAAGCGCACACTTAAACCGGCCACCCCCACCACCATACCTGGCCAAGGGACTATAACGTAGGTGCACCAACGCAGGCTGCCCAGTTCCCCCTTAGGAACATAATTGCCTGACGAGGCGAATAAGGTAGGTTTGCCAGTCCTCATCGGTATGGCTTCCACCAATTAGCCACCAAATGGGGGTGGGGGGGTCACCTTTCCCATATCATGGGTAATGTCTTTGATTGATTCAAAGTGTCTTCATGTGTGTACCCAGTCCTGTGAGACACCAGCACCTCACACCATCTGTGCTGTTTACCTTGCTCTCAAGGCAGCACCACACCTCAGTCAACTGAAGCCGCTTAACCAGCACCTTAACGCAATAGCAGAATCTACCATCAAAACCCCATCCACTATTAGACGGCTTGAATATCAAAACGGTCACCTTAACCGAACTCCTGAAGAACTATTCGAGGAAATGCCATGCAAATTGCTGCTAAACAAATTTTAAAGAGTATGCCACCCGGCTGGACAGAGGTAGACAAGATCAGCTCAAAACAATAAACGTTCCTCTACCCTGCATTCAAACCAGTTCGCTACCAACACGTGGCACGACTATAATCGTACCTGTCCCCCTTGCCCCTACAGCGCCATGCAGCTCCCTTATTCGTTATTATAACCACGGTAACACGCCTCTACGTATGTCCATACGCGCCCCCCCAAGTGTACCCATACGCACGCCTCTCAGTGTGCCCATGCACGACTCTCCGTGCGCGCTCATCGCCGTGTGCCCATATACACACGCGCGGGTCTCCGTGTGCCCATGTACACACGCGCGCCTCTCCGTGTGCCCATGTACACTCGCGCGCCTCTCCGTGTGCCCATGTACACACGCGCGCATCTCCGTGTGACCTTATACACGCGCGCATCTCCGTGTGACCTTATACACGCGCGCTTCTCCGTGTGCCCATATACACACGCGCGCATTTCCGTGTGCCCATATACACACGCGCGCGCATCTCCGTGTGACCTTATACACGCGCGGGTCTCCGTGTGCCCATATACACACGTGCGCCTCTCCGTGTGCACATGTACACTCGCGCACATCTCCGTGTGCCCATGTACACTCGCGCGCATCTCCGTGTGCCCATGTACACTCGCGCGCATCTCCGTGTGCCCATGTACACACGCGCGCATCTCCGTGTGCCCATATACACACGCGCGCATCTCCGTGTGACCTTATACACGCGCGCTTCTCCGTGTGACCTTATACACACGTCCGCATCTCCGTGTGCCCATATACACACGCGCGCGCATCTCCGTGTGACCTTATACACACGCCCGCATCTCCGTGTGACCTTATACACACGCGCGCATCTCCGTGTGACCTTATACACAAGCGCGCATCTCCGTGTGACCTTATACACACGCGCGCATCTCCGTGTGACCTTATACACACGCGCGCATCTCCATGTGACCTTACACCCGCGCCTCTCCGTGACCTTATACACACGCGCGTATCCCCGTGTGACTTTATACGCACACACGCGCATCTCCGAGTGCCCATATACACACACGCATCTCCGTGTGCCCATATACACACGCGCACATACACCCGCGTGCGCATCTCCGTGTGCCCATATACACACACGCGCGCAACTCCGTGTGCCCATATACACACGCGCACATCTACGTGTGCCCCTATACACACGCGCGCCTATACACCCAAACCTCCATGTGACCTTAAACCCGCGCGCGCCTCTCCGTGTGACCTTATACACACGCGCGCATCCCCGTGTGACCTTATACGCACACACGCGCATCTCCGAGTGCCCATATACACCCACGTGCGCATCTCCGTGTGCCCATATACACACACACGCGCGCATCTCCCTGTGCCCATATACACACGAGCACATACACCCGCGTGCCCATATACACACACGCACATCTACGTGTGCCCATATACACAAGCGCGCCCATACACCCACGCGCGCATCTACGTGCCCATACACGCGCGCGCCCATATGCACCCATCTCCGTGTGCCCATAAGCCCTCGCACACATCCACATGTGCCCATACACACCCACGTGTGCCCATACACACCCGCACACATCTACGTGTGCCCATCCACGTCCACGTGTGCCCATCCACGTCCACGTGTGCCCATACACGCACACGCGTGCCCATACATGCACACGTGTGCCCATACCCACACACACGTCTACGCGTGCCCCCCGTACCCATCTATGTGTGCCTCTACACCAGCTTACACATCTACGTGCATTTATTTAGTTATAACATATCTTACCAGGAAGTAATACCTTGAGAGTTACCTCTCGTTTTCAAGTATGTCCTACACACGTATACACCCAACTGTGACTACATACATTCATCCCCATGTGCCTACCCATATGTCCATCTACCCGTGCCCACGCACCTATCCACCCACACATGCGCCTCCGCACGCACGCATCCACATGCGCCCACCCACATGAATTAATTGGGGAATCCAGATAAAACCATGCATAAATGCTTAACATTGTGATTCCCATTCACAAGTAATTATGTAATATTCACTAGGAGTATATTTATATAGCTTATAATGTCCCAAGATAAAGAGCTCTATTGACACCATATAACTCCCGATGCAGCATATTCTGAGTATGAGACCATAAGAGGGGGGGAGGCACCCTGCAACATGCCGCGGGGGCAGGCTCCCCCGCCAACCAGAGTCAGCTCCCCCATATGGGAAGCTTTTGCCAGCCTATCTGCCCCGTCCCCCGGCGCGGGCGGGCAACTGCCGCCGGGAGCAGAGTCAGGCACCCACTTGCCCATGCCCCGAGCGCATCAGCGTATGTCCCCCGCACCTAAACTTGAACTGCGGGAGCAGACCGAAGCGCCAACCTTGGCCGCCCTCCACCCTCGCACATATATATATACCCATACCACACATATATATATATATACCCATACCACACATATATATATATATACCCATACCACACACATATATATATATACCCATACCACACATATATATATATATATACCCATACCACACATATATATATATATACCCATACCACACATATATATATATATACCCATACCACACATATATATATATATACCCATACCACACATATATATATATGCCCATACCACACATATATACATATATACCCATACCACACATATATACATATATACCCATACCACACATATATACATATATGCCCATACCACACATATATACATATATGCCCATACCACACACATATACATATATGCCCATACCACACATATATACATATATGCCCATACCACACATATATACATATATGCCCATACCACACATATATACATATATGCCCATACCACACATATATACCACCACGTTATTTATTTATTATAGCTTTATCCCGGCGACCGGGGGGGGGAGGGGCCTCTGCCCGCGCCACGTGGGACTGCGCCCCAGCCCCCGAACGGGCCCCGAGCAGCCGCCCACATGGGACACACGCGGCCGCATGCCTCGGCCGGACCCCCCTCTCCACGCAACCAGCATCCCTCTGCTCCTCCCCGCCGGGGTGCCCCTACCCATGGCAGCCGCCGCGGGGCTATGCAGATGGAGGCACTCGCCCGCACAACGCCGCGGGAGCAGGGAGCAGGCAGCCCCCCCCCCAGGAGAAGAAGCGGGGGGAAAAACCCGTCCGGCCCCCTCTGCCCGCCAGACCCCCTCTGTCCCCCGAGACCAACCCCTCCCCGCCTGCAGCCGCCGTGGCACATGCTTAAATGCGACCCCCCCAGCTCCATGCTGCGCGCCGCAGATGGAGGATGGGGACGGGCCGCTACACTACGGGGTCCCTCTCCTCCCTGCATCCCGCCTCCCCCCTCACCGCCGATTCAAAAATCGCGGCTATACAGGAGGGGGGAGTGCCCAGGATTGACCCCCCTTTCGGGGCCTTACCTTAATTTAACCTGCAGGGAGGAGAGGGACGTCCAAATCGTCTGGCGGGCAGCCAAAGAGGATGTGCTGCCCGCCAGCCTGGCCTTAAGTAGGCCTTCCATGAACTCCTCCCCTGTGCTGGGGAGGGAGGTGTGGGGGCGGGCCAGCGAGGGGAAGGCCGGACCCCCCCCGGTCATGAAGCCCCCCCGCCTATGGCTAGGGGGTGCCGCTTTCTCGGAAATGTTTCTTATTATTGAATTGTGTGTCTCTTCAAGATTTTTACTTCTTAACTGCTTTACGCCGTCTGTGGCATAGACAGAATTAAGAAATTGCATAATGTATAAATCCTAAACGGAGTGGTAGATCATATTAATTATGTTCTTGTCATGGTCCATTGCATTATATCCAATGCAAAATCCTGCTTGTTCTCTAGGCTGTGCAAAGTCATGGGTCTGCTGCAGCGATTAGTGAGTATCTTTGTAAAAATCATGTAAATAATTGGTAGTAGACTGGTCTGTAGTCTCTTATTTCAAGATAGATAGATAGATTTATATATATAATAAATATATATATGTATATAATACATATATATTTTACACATACAATATTATATTTCTGTTTGTAGTATTAGGCAGCCATCCTTGGTATTTGCCCCCAAATATGTTATTATTTTGACTTGTCCTCAATCTAAACTCATTTGTAGCATTTGGAAAATGTTAAAGTTTTAACTGGCCCTTATTCCAAGTGTACACTGCTTTTTGAAATCACACCTGTTGCTTTCTAAATTACTAGTCTATGGTAACTGTGTTTGTTAATCATTCATAAATATTACTAACAAAACGCAGATATTTCCAGAATGCTATACAGCATAAAGAAGACTCTGAGTCATAGAAATTAAACATTAAATGGTTTGTTAAAACGCTACATTAACAAAATGATGTATTGTAAAATTGAGTAAGGAGGCCAAGTCCTTTAATGTAACTGTTAAGGTAATGTTAATATAATTCATTAATCTGTGTTAAAATCTATATATAGACTTACACACTATTTCTTGTAGAATCAACATTGAACAATGGGGTTTATTAGTTAAACTGTGATAATGGATTAAGCAATTTATCCCACCAGAGGCTCTAACTACGCTTTTCCATGACTTTGTGTCCTCACGCCTGGACTACTGCAATGCAATCTACCTGGGTCTTCTGGGAAAAGAGCGGCGCTGCCGGCAGCTGGTGCAGAATGCTGCGGCTTGGTTGTTAACTAACCAGACCCGTTTTTGCCACGACACCTGTTCTCCATTCTCTGCACTGGCTGCCTGTAAAATGTTGAATTTATTTAAAGATGTAAAGATTGACTTGCTGACATTCAAAGCACTACATCACCAGGGTCCCAGCTGTCTGACAGAGCTTCCAATTCCCCACACTCCCATTCGCTCACTTCCATCTGCGGATGAAGGACTCCTAACAGTTCCCAGAATCTCTGTGACTTCCTTCGGTGCCCGAGCTTTTAGCCACGCTGGTCCCGCTCTTTGGAACAGTTTTCCTTGTACAATTCAAGAGGTCCCATCTCTGCGAATCTATAAAAACAGGCTCAAGACTTACCAGTTTACCCAGGCATTTACTTCATGAACCACAACCTGTCCGGCATTTAATAGCTACAGTACCGTCCCATCCTGTATTGTATCTTTCCTTGTGTCTGCTCTTGTTTCTAACCTTAAATGTTTTATTCTTTTTCCCTTTTTGTAACTGTGAAGTGCTTTGAGTCCCATTGGGAGAAAAGCCCCATATAACTAAAGTTATTACAATTATTATGATGCCAATGGGGTGCTTCTACATAGAAACCCCAAGTTCAAGTAAATGGGCGTTTCTGTGCGGTAGTGCTTCATCTGCACTGTTTCTGTTTAATGAATAACTCTGTGTCCTAAAGCTGAAGACCAAGCAATATCCTACATGTGTGTTTTTTTTAAATAAATCAGTTCTGTAATATGAGAAAATACTTTGTAGCATTTTTTTAAAATATAAAACAACTCTGAGTGACATTTTTAATGTATTATAATGTAACAAGCATTTTTGTTTCTATAGCAACCATTTACAAAGTCACTTTCTCTTCTGAAACAGGCTCTGGCACACCCCTTTTTGAGCCCTGCCCTCTCTCTCTAGCAGTGCACCAATTGTATCTAGTGACTGCCTGGTTACATGATCTTCCTCACAGAACTTTGCATCTTTGGTTGTCTTCTGCTGCACTGACAGCCATTTAGTGAACCCATGTGCCAAATCTTCGCCGATTGATCACAGATGAACAGATTGATCGGCAACTTAGCTAATTACTTATCATTGTGTGGTATTGATGCACATATTAAAGGGGATTTTCTTTTTTTAAAGACAGCTTGGACTTGGACTGTAAGTACAGATATAGGATAAAGTATCTATCGTCTAAATTTAGCATAGGTTGCCCTTGATGGACGCATGTCTTTTTTCACCCTCATCTACTATGTAACTATGTATAACCTTTCATGTGGCAGAGTAGTTTCAAACTGGCCACTTCAAAAAAAAAAGAAACAATTAAAAAAAAAAACTGTGATTTGTGCCACACTTTCTTTTTTTCGAATTCATGTTGTAACATATTAGATTAGAACAGCGGTGCGCAAACTGGAGGGCGCAAGATTATTCAGGTGGTGGCGACCAGGGAGGGAAGCAGGAGGGAGGGCGCGAGTAGAAAAGATTGCGCACCGCTGGATTAGAACACCTATTGTCATGACACATTATTAAAGCTGACTTCACCAAAGGATGAGTTACTATGTTCTGTTGCACTGACCATCCTTTGAAGGAGTTGAGTACATGATCTCGTGAAGATTTCCAAATGTAATGTTGTCTCTTCCCAGAAAATGGTTCCTTATGAGAAGTTTGAAAGTGCTTGTGAAGAACTGAACAATGCGTTGTTACGAGAGCAGCAAGCGCAACTCCTGCTCAACGAACAATCCCAGCAGCTACTGGAGTTAAACTTCAGAATAGAAGTGCATTCCACAGAGGAAGCAGAGAAGGATCAAACCTTATCAGAGGCTGTGAAGGTAAGCACATGTTACCGTTTCTCTTTTTTTAATCAGCAACCTCTTTAAAGCAGAGCACTTTTTCTTAAACATGCTCCTGTAAATGGCAGGAAAACAATATTTTTTATGAAATGTAACAATCTAATTGTCTTCCGTAACCAAATGTGACCATGCTTACATCAAACATTTAGCTGCTTTTGTTTCTTTGGAAATCAAGCAAGTATTAATTTTCTTTGATGGAGAAATCCAGGAAATGGCGAAAAAGTAGGAGCACTGCTTGCAAAAACATGGGGCTAGGCACAAAATGTAATTAAAAACACATTTATTTGGATGGTTACAACATGGATAAATGCAGGTAAGTCTCTCTGATGCGTTTCGCTCTCTCTTCGCTTTTGAGCACTCTGTACGGGGAGTGTTTGACAGTAACGTTTTTGATCTAATCTTAGTCCTTATTAGAGAGCTACTAGAGATCATGGAAAGGGGGGGGATACAACCTGTCATATGTTGGAGCTCAGCATCAAAGTGAGTAAATAACGCCAAGTTGCTCATTTTGTATGCTGCTCATTAAACTCCGATATCTGGCGGTATCAGGCTACCTCCAAAATTCTACACAGTTTTCTATCACATACCTCAGGATGGCGTTCGGTCCATAGTAAGATAAACCAACATGGAATAGATGATAAAAATGTATTACTTAAACATTTGACAATATATTAACTGCTTAGTAGCAGGGGGAACCCGTAACTAGCTGACCACTAAGGGCTACAAACTGATTATTACCTTCCTAGCACTACACTACCTACTCTCCTTGCCTACCTACTGTAGTGCCGACGGATATTCTAAAAAAAATCTGGGGCTATCACCAACAAGACCCAGGTACATGCTGTAACATTTCAGTGACATTTCTGCAGACAGACTAATGGCCCATCGGATTAACAGCGGGGGTCTTTGGCAGTCCCATTCAAACTGAATGGGACTGCCAGGGACCCCTGCTGTGTTAATCCGATGGGCCATTAGTCTCTGCAGAAATGCCACTGAAATTTTGCAGCATGTACCTGGATCTTGTTGGTGATAGCCTCAGATTTTCCAAGGCAAGTTTAAGGCAAGTTTTAGAATACTCGTCGGCGCACCTATAAGAGGTTATAACAACGAAAGCAAACAAGGAGTTAACCGCCACCACCCTCCCCCTGGGGTCACAGCCACACTCTCTGGGGCACCTAATCCATCACCCTACCTTACCACCACACTTAACCTTCCCCCCTTTAAAGGAATGGGTAACAGACGTTTTGACCAAACGTTGGTGGCTAATAGGGTTGTAGGCCAATGTAACACATAGAATTACTAATGAAAAAATATACCAAAAATTATGTATATATTAAATACATTAAAACATGTAGATATACATGTAGAGAGAAAAGTGGTTGTTTCAAATATACATTTGAAGTCCTGACTGGATGGACAAAGAATGCAATTTGGTTGAGAATCCTACATTGCACGTTGCATAGGAGCTAACAAATAGGTGGATGATTTGGAATGGTCAGTCTTCAATAACTATAGATGTCTATCATAATTAGGACAATACCATATTTCTAAACCTTGTCATGCTAATTTTAAATCATGTGAACAGAAGAAAGGTTCCCTATTGTATCGCACTAAAAGAAAACACCCTTATCTGTATTAAAAATATTATTTATTAATGAATTGATTAAAATATATTATGCAGTGGAGTAGCTGTTTTGCTTATTTATATTGTTGTCTAGATTCAGCACACAGACACCTCCTTCATTTTTTAATTTGTTTTAAAATTATTTGGTTCATTGTTTACTCCACTGCATAATATATTTTAATAAATTCATTAATAAATAATATTTTTAATACAGATAAGGGTATTTTCTTTTAGTGCGACATAATAGGGAGCTTTTCTTTCTTCTGTTCACAATATTATTTATCCCAGTCAGCACCAACCCTTCGCCCGTTATTGCAGTGTAGTTTCCTGTCACATACAGGATACTAACTTATCCTCCTTGCTAGTGTTGTGCGAGGTACACACTGACCCCTTTTTGGGGTCACCCTTTCCCTGTGTTCAACATAATTTTAAATCATGCTCCACAGTGATGTCAGTGAATGAGCAGTGCTGGTCTGATTCCAACACGTCCAACCTACAAATCCTGTTTGATCTAGAAGTCATTATTACCTTTGGGGAGTAGAACACATGGGGGGATAGTGGGAGACGTATGGGGAGTGAGTGACATAGGTGATGACGTGGGTAATGAAAGGGCGTTTGGAAGACATTGTGGGGGGTGACAGGGCATGGAGAACACAGATTTTGCGGATGGAAGTACCCCACACCTCCGCCATCTGCTCAGCCGCTTTTATGCTGCTGCGCTCATTAATGATGTCCTGCTCCTCTTCTTAAGCACGGAACTAATGTTGAGCACAGGATAGGAGTATGACACTAATTGTGAATGCGCTGTCATAAAATAGCTGACTGGAGAAAGCTGGTGGAAGCTCTGATCTGCAGAATCAACATCCCCACTCTATCTACACAGGGAAGAGAGGGCAGAAGTTGGGGGCTCCATGTGAGCCTTTTGCCCACAAGTGATCTAGAACAGGCCCGGGTTGCATGCAGCCCACAAGGTGTCGCCATGCGGCCCAGAAGGAGTCGATATGCGGCCTGTGCCCGCTCATCGACAGAAGGAGAGCTAGGCTAACTGTCCTGTGTCTGGCGGCTGCAGGGATCTGGCCGGCGTTGGATGTAACGTTTGGCTGCTAGAACTCTGCCCTCCCCATGCTGGTCGGGGCATCCTCCCCCGCTGGTTTGTGCCGGAAGTAGGGCCTCGACTGAAGTTGGGCCCAACTTCTGCAGCCACACGCACCAGAGACTCCCACCAAGGTATTGTAGTGCTATTTTGGAGGAGGGTGGGTATTGGTCAGGAGGATGGATATTGTGGGAATATTATTTGGGAGTGTGGGGGTGTAGTGAGGCTATTGTAGTGTAGTGTGGGTATTGTGGCTATGGTAGGGGAGGGTGTCTATGGTGAGTGAGGGTGGATATTGTGGGGGAGGAAGGTGTTGTGGGGTTATTGTGGGTAATGAGGGTATTGTCTGTGTGTGTGTATTGTGGGAAAAAGGAAAAGCAATGGGGAGAGAGGGGAAAAGGTGGGGGGGGGGCAGTAAGAGAATCAGAGTGGAGTGGGAAAGGGAGTGTCAGTGTCAGTCGCCCTCCTCACTCCCCCCCCCCCCTCTTAGGGCCACTTACCGGGATTCTGTTTCCTCTTCTCTAGAGACTTCTCTGGATGCAGAGAGAGGGGAGAGGGGGGGGGTGGTGGTAGAGGGAGAGATACCAGCAATGATTACACATTTTTAATAAGGAAAACTCAAGAAAAATGTGAACGCATAGGTTATAGTGACTCCTTATTTAATTTTTTTCCTGGGGTGGCCCGAGTCTTGCAGTGGGACTTATGAATTGTGCCCCAAGCTATTCTGCGTTTGAAAGACCTGATCTAGAACATGGTCTGTCATGGTTCTCATTGATAAATGGTACAACCAGTTGTTTATTTGTAATCCTACAGTTGCACTTTTTTTTTTTTTTAGAAAGAAAACAAATTTATTTAAAAAAAATCATGTCAAATTCTAAATTAACTAAACAATTTGGTATTTTTGCCTTGTTCTGCTTTTATGAATTCAAGAACAGTGTCACTTCTTTTTTTAATGTACTTCTACCACTGTATGAATCATTGCGGCATACAAAGAAGAAAGCGGACTAAATTACTGCACAACCCATGTCACCATAGCTATAAAACTACACATACTGTATATGGATGCAATTTCCACAAGTTAATTAGAAACAATTGTCAGAAAAATGACAAATGTTGGGTTGACACTATTGTACTTTTGTGCTGCTGGCTTGCCCTATAATATAGTAATTGAGAGGAATACACACACTCAATAATATGGTGTTGGAGGGGGGTACTTATCTGCCGGTGCGCTGGGTCCAGGGAGGTCCAGACGTCCCAAGATATACCAGTGGAGAGAAGGGGAGCAGAAACACGGTCTTATGCATACAAATTTATTGTGCCAAAATATCCAACGTTTCGGCAGTATACGGCTGCCTTTTTTCAAGGAGAGGGCTACAGGACATGAACACTAATACAGATATTTATACCTTTAGAGTACTCACCCCACCATGCTCGAGGCAGCCATTCTCCTGGACGCCGGAGCCCCTATAATATACTGAGTTGGTCAGACTCTATTTATGTATTTCGATAACTTCACATTCCTGGATGTGCAGCAGAATTATCCTTTAACATTGAATTTTCTATGTTTGTGACTGGCTGTGGAATCTTGGCATATATATTTCCAACATTTGAGGCGTGTGATGTTGCATGGTCTTGGGACATTCTCACCGTCCTTGAGTTCGTTATGAAGTTTTTTGTTGACAAACTTCCGTTTGGCGGTTGCCAGGATGCAAGGATGCGAGGTGTCACAGGAGACCAGAACTTAACCCAAAGATTAAGGCACTAGACAGGACAAAGCAGTTAAAAAAATAATTTTAATTCCAGCCAGAGCCAGCAAAAACAACACAAAAAACACAATCAGGGCTATGCTCACTACAAACGAGGCATACAGGGGGAATCCTAGCTGGCTAGGTGCTGAGCGCCACACTAAAGGCTTACCCAGGGCTAGCTTACCCTCTTCGATGAGATAGGGAACATCCCAACCTCTTTGCGGCAGACAACTTTCAAATGTCCAGCTGAAAAGTCCTGCTCGCCGCCTCTCCAGCACAGCTACAGTCCCGTAGCACAAAGCACATTAAAATTTCCTACTTGCAAGACTTTCAGCCTCGTTTTTGGGTGTCTCTGGGAAAGACTTATAGCACACTGCTTACATCACCTACACATTAGGATCTGAATGAGCTGTGGAGTGCTGGTGGGGTTCCCCTTATCTAGCTTCCATGCTTTCATAGGAAAGCATGGTAGAGGGACAGCAGACCAATCACAGCGCAGATGCTGTTTCACGGATCAATCAGGAACCGAGGGCTCGTATGCATTGGCCAATCAGGGCTGGGGGCGTGTTTACAGAGTTAAAGGGCTTGTGGAGGGGAGTTCAAATGGACCAATTAGAGCAGTGCCTACCAGAGGGACTCGGCAAGGGCTTCCCCCGTCCCATAGAATACCTCCCATTGGCATGGTGCCGCTCTGGCTGGGGAGGCAGCCATTTGCTCTGATTTTTGGGCGGATGGCCCCCCGGCCCGATCTCTGACCCTAGACACTTTATCCTTTGTCCCTGCACCTCTCCTCCCCCTCCAGACCCAGCTGGGCATATAAGAACAGGGTAGCCAAGGGTCTGGTGGCCAAATGAGCCACAGGGTATGACTTCAGGGTCCAGGGACCAGGCTTAACCTTGGATCCCTTTCCGTCACATACACTATTACTACTACTAGTACTAGAGTGCCCAGTTCCCAAGTGAGAGCTCAATGTTATCGTCATCAACCTTCTTCTGGTGTCTGATGATACAGGTCTCTCGTGTGTCTGATGATACAGGTCTCTCGTGTGTCTGATGATACAGGTCTCTCGTGTGTCTGATGATACAGGTCTCTCGTGTGTCTGATGATACAGGTCTCTCGTGTGTCTGATGATACAGGTCTCTCGTGTGTCTGATGATACAGGTCTCTCGTGTGTCTGATGATACAGGTCTCTCGTGTGTCTGATGATACAGGTCTCTCATGTGTCTGATGATACAGGTCTCTCATGTGTCTGATGATATTGGTCTCTTGTGTCTGATGATATAGGTCTCTCGTGTCTGATGATACCGGTCTCTCACCTCTATGTCATCCTTATGCCACTGAGAGATCAAAAAATGAGCACACTGAATCGGAGGGAAAAAGCTGTTCCTGCAAGTTTGCCTTCATGTAATAAACCTAGGGAGAGTCCAAAATGGGTAGTCATGAGTCCTTATACAGTACATACTGCAACTCTTAATGAAATGGGCAAAAACAACACATTTTTATTGTTTCAAATTACATGCTACATTGGGTCAATTTTGCATTGACAATATCAGAGTTTAATGGATAGGCCCCTTAAATTTGTGATTTCTGGAAGACACTGATTACATCTCACAAATATAACTATTTGAACCCACTTTTCTCTATTCAATTTAAGATTCAAGGTATTTAATTATACCACTTTATGCTACCTTTATTGGACCAATAACAGAGAAGGGACAATACAGTATATGCAAAGCAACCAAATCGTTTTGTTTTCTCAAAATGATTGCAAACAATAGAAAAAAAATTCCTGCTCGGTTAGACTCTCCGCCTCGTTTTAAGATATCATCAGTCAAAGACGCGGAGGACACCGCTTAGTTCACCTCCACGACAGGATCAGAATGAACTCTGGAGCGCTGATCAGGTTTCTTTATCTAGCTTCCTAGCTACCATAGGAAAGCATGGTAGAGGAGCTGGTGACCAATCACAGCGTGGATACTGCTCACGGACGAATCAGGAGGCGAGGCGTCGCCTGCATTGG
This sequence comes from Ascaphus truei, assembly GCF_040206685.1. Taxonomy (NCBI): domain Eukaryota; kingdom Metazoa; phylum Chordata; class Amphibia; order Anura; family Ascaphidae; genus Ascaphus; species Ascaphus truei. The sequence continues at coordinate 129,662,191 of NC_134483.1, forward strand.
CCAATTGGCTGGCGGGCGAGTTTAGAGAGTTAAAGGTCTTTTGGAGGGAAATACAAACGGGGTCAATGGGAGCGCCCACCAGAGGGCTTCAGCAATGGCTTCCCTAGGCCGACAAGATATCTCCAGCTGAGCTAGCACTGCTCTGGCTGGGGAGGCAACCATTTGCTCGACATTTTGGGCGGACGGCCCCCATCTCTGCCACTAGACACGTTCTCCCCAACAGTCCCAACAGCAGCCATCTTTTTCTGGATATGCGGGCAGCACAAAGGGTTTCTCAGCCCTGCATGTCCAGAGATTTTGGCTCTTCTTTATAGTTGCACAAAACAAATTTTTATACTTCATGTATAGAACAAAGACAAAAAGGCCTAGTGCTACATCTAACGACATATTATATAGTTAAATACTTATCTGATATACAGATAAGTATTTAACTATATAATATGTTGTTAGATGTACAGATGCAGCGTTTTGGTCGGTCGCGCGGCTGCGAGAATGTGCTGGTCCACAGTGTGCAATGCCTTGACAGTCCGCGGCACACCACATAGAAGCCGGTAATGGCTCATCAGGATTAACACAGTAGGGGTACCTGCATCTGAATGGGACTCGCACTGTGTGAATCCTACCGGGTGGCATCTGTCTGTAAGAGACTCGAAGTAAGAGTGAGACTGAATCAGTCACTCTCCTTGCGTGATAGTACATGCTTTTATTTTATTAACACACGGGGTCTCCAGAGCTGAACCGCATTAATTTCAGGTCCGGGGGACCCCCTGCTTCCAGAGTTACAGGCCCCGTTATGGGGTGCCGGTATCTCTCACCATGTTTAAACTGTCCCGTGTCACGGCCCACATGACCAGGACATTTAAACAATTTAGGAAGATACTGGCACCCCATAACAGGGCCAGTAACTCAGGAAGCAGTGGGTCCCTGAGGCTGAAATTAATGCGGTTCAGCTCAGGAGACCCCCTGCTACAATACTGTGTTATCAAAATAAAATAAAAGCAGCTTCATTACCTTAGCGGCTAGCCTCTAAGGCAATGACTGGGTTAAGCCAGAGTACCTGGTTTATTAGGGGGAAGATGGGGTGCGTGATGGAGGTTGTTGCTCCAGGGTGTGTGGTTAGGCCTACCGGGAAGGTTACGAGAGGGGTTAACCCCTTAATTACCTTAACGGTAGTAACCACTATAGTAATGAAAGGGTTAGCCCTTCCCACAACCCACTAGCTCCTAAGGTAATGAAGCTGCATTTATATCATTTTGATAACACAGTACAGGCATACCCCGGTTTAAGGACACTCACTTTAAGTACACTCGCGAGTAAGTACATATCGCCCAATAGGCAAACGGCAGCTCACGCATGCGCCTGTCAGCACGTCCTGAACAGCAATACCGGCTCCCTACCTGTACCGAAGCTGTGCACAAGCGAGGAGACTATAGAGCCTGTTACACAAGCGTTATTTACATCAGTTATGCACGTATATAACGATTGCAGTACAGTACATGCATCGATAAGTGGGGAAAAGGTAGTGCTTCACTTTAAGTACATTTTCGCTTTACATACATGCTCCGGTCCCATTGCGTACGTTAATGTGGGGTATGCCTGTATTGAAGCATGCATAAAATAATACACATATTGGGTTTATATATTATGTTAAGACACTGCATCTCTGACAGAGTAGCATATCTTCTAATCCTGCTCTGTTTGTTATCATATTTAAGGCTAATTTTATTCTTAATAATATATTTTTTTAAATTCACAGAAATGCATTAGATAAAGACCCTATCAGGCTTTTACATTTTTTTCCCTCAGTTTTTGTAAATAATAAGACCCAAGGAGCCAAAAATGGCCCATGCAACGGATTAAGCGAAATATCTCAAGGCTGCGCTGTTGTGATAACTGAACCCAAAGTGACCTTTCCCAGACACAATTACAGTGCTGTATGTTTTTTCCTTTAATTTCATCAGGGGTTTAATTAGTATACAAATAAAACTTCCCTTATCTTCCTTCCACCTAATTGGCTTGTCTTTTTCTTCCATGTGAAGTATGTGAGAGTGGGCTGTAATTAGACTGACCATGTTAACCTTTATTTTTTTCCCCCCCTTTCCCCCACCCATTTAAAACGCACCGTTGCCTCAAGGCCTAGCCTGAAAACAGATCTTTGGATTATTGCTATGAAATTACTATGACAGTCCCTCGGGCTTCCTTGTGTACAAAGGGGGCTGTGGTGTGGTGAAGTTCCCACTGCTTAAAGGGTTCTTCACTCTACTCCCCAATAAATGTTTATTGATTACCTCACCGCTCCACGCTCAGCCTGCAACAGCTTAATATCTAGTGACAGTCTGGCAAGTTCTCCAAGTAATTAGAGCAGAGCATTGAGGGAACAATTAGGAGTGGAGTTATTAAACTTGATTTATCCTACTCTCTCTAGAACAGTTTCTTAGATTTCAGGCCATCACAAAGCTCCCCTTGGTAAGAAGCGAGCAGCCAGCCTGACGCTTATCATGGCTGTCTGGCAGTACTCTTGGTTTCAGTCACCTGCCTGGAAGTATTAGAATCTATTACGTCTTTCAAATGATTAAAGGAGATCAGTTTGAATAGTGTCTTCTCTTTAAGTAGCGGGGAAAGTTTTTATATGGCTTCGGCACCTAATGGGTTATTGCCAAGGTGAAATGTTTTTGTAGCATTTTTAATTGAAAGTGCTGTGCACGTAAAGGGCTCAGCAATGTGAAACTTACTCTGCCATTGCTAACATTTGTTTTTGATCATTTAAAGGAGTGGGAAGACAGGTAGCTTTTATGCTATTTATGACATTGCAAGATAAAGGTGCAATCCCTGGTAGCTGACCTATATAAAACATTTTGTATAAATGCTTTACAAAAACAAATGTAATAAAGCTTACAGCAAAGATTCAATCGACTAGGATTTAACCCCTGAAACATGTAACTGGTGGCTGAGTTCTGGGAGTCGCTGCCTCAAGATGGACGCTCATTGCTGGATCGCTTGATTTGCATTTGGTAATCCCCTACTAAAGCTATTTTAGAGTTTTAATTTATTTTTATTTTTTTTAACCTGAATGACACACCAGTTCTGTGAAGATTGATTTGGTCGCTTTTAAAAGGGAAACGTGCCCGGTCATTATAATATCATTGTTTACATGTATACAGTGCGATGCTCCACCCCTCAGCATGGTTTTCTGTGTTAGTGTGAGGCACCCTAACTGTTCTGATTCGGGCAGCCTGCTTGTTCGCTGTGCGCTACTATGGTCCAGGCGGGCCGAAAGACTTCTGTGTTATTTGGGTTTCACCACCCGCAAAGACAAGTGAGGCATTATGGTCCATCTGTAAATCTGTACCAGTAGCACAACTGCAACAGGGGTTAAGGCCTTGTTGTCTTATCACATTTTTTTTATTCACCATTTAGTTATATAACGGTGTTTTCAAAATGTATATTCATTAAATATCCCCCTTTGTCCACATTTTACCACCTACCTAAGGTCCACAAGGGGGTCTATCCACCACCAGGCAGGCCGATTAGTGTCAGGCGTGGGTAACCTCACTTCCCACGCCAGTGTCTATCTAGACACTTTTCTCCGCCCCTTTGTAGAAACCCTTCCCTCGTATCTCAAAAATACAAAAGCAGCTCTTTTGAGGTTAGAGGATATCACAGTGGACAATAACACCTTACTCGTAGGGATTGATGTCGAGAGCTTATATACAAGTATTCCCCATTCCTCAGGGTTACAAGCTGTCCAACACTATCTTCGGGCAAGAGATACTCACTCAAGGGTACACAATGAATTTGTTTTAAAGCTGTTGAATTTTGTGTTGACCAGGAATTTCTTTATATTCAATCAAAAAATATATCATCAAATTCAAGGTACCGCCATGGGCACCACGTGTGCTCCCACCTATGCTAATTTATATCTGGGCTGGTGGGAAGAAACCGTGGTATTCATGGACGATTACTCTCGGTATACTGACCACATCGATCTTTGGTCACGGTACATCGATGATGTGCTTCTCCTATGGAGCGGTACTAAGGAACTCCTGGTCGAATTTATCAATAAATTGAATGACAACACACATAATCTCTGACTTACCTTTGAAATTCAAACTGAGAGTATCAATTTCCTTGATATTACTATCAACAAACAACCTGACTGTAAATTAGAGACAACTATATACCGCAAACCCACCGCGACGAACAGTCTCTTGGCAGCAGACAGCTATCACCCTAGACATCTCATTTCCAATATCCCTACTGGGCAGTTTCTACGCCTTAAACGTAATTGCACAACAATTACAGAGCTTAAAACTCAAGCTAAAGATCTCACTAGATGGTTCCTAGATAGAGGGTACTCTAAGACATCTGTCAAAAAAGCCTATCATAGGTCACTTGTCACACCTAGACCGAGTCTCCTCATTGATCACTCTAATGTCACTGATAATGATACCCAGACAATTCGGTTTGTTGGCACTTATTGTACTCAGTGGTCGACCATACGCAGTATTCTGAACAGACACTGGCATATACTACTCCAGGATCAGGACCTGGCAAAAATTTTACAGACCAAACCAAACATGGTTAGCCGCCGAGTGGTTAACTTACGTGACCGCTTGGTCAAAAGCCATTTCCAAATGAAATCATCACGCACTTGGCTGGACCACAAACCCAATGGTACATACACATGCGGACGCTGTAAGGCGTGCCCTTCAGTCAAAGTAACTAAGACCTTTACAGACTCCACAGGCACACACACCTACAGTATACCACAAAAGACTTTATTAACTGTCTAACCACAGGTGTGGTGTACCTTATTCAGTGTGCATGTGGTAAACAGTACGTTGGTGAAACCCACAGGGCATTCAAAGTTCGGATTTTGGAGCACCTTGGGTCAGTGCGTAACAAATTAGACACACCAGTGGCAAGACATGTTAATGATGCACATCTTGGGGATTCCTCTTGCCTAAGGTTCATTGGCATATCTCATATACCCTGTGGCCCACGTAAGGGCAACTGGGACACTAAGTTACGCCAGCATGAATGCCGTTGGATCCATTATCTTAATACACTGGCACCTCATGGCCTTAATGAGGGCTTCATCTTTTCCTCCTTCCTTACATAGGGTTAGAGGGATCCCGGTATATAGATATATTAATTTCTAGCGTAGAAGGAGTCGTTTTGACTTTTTAGGCTCTATTCCATCTCTATTTTTAGTCTGTATTACATCTACTGACCCCCTTCATGTGCATCATTCATATGCCTTGCAGGTTTAAATAGTGAGTTTATTCCTACAATACACACTGTTTGACCCTTAGCATTTATCCTGCATTTACCACTACAGGCTAGTGTTTAAGCTACTTTGTTATTTTGGGGCATCTTCTTGCTGTATTTTATTATCTGTTCCATTCTGCAATCCTGATATCCAGTGACTGTTTCAGTCTCTGCTCTTACGGCAGGTTCTCCCCTTCCTCCCTTTCCCCCCCCCTCTCCCCCGATTCCTTTTCGTTATGTGACGACTACATATGTGTCTGTTATGCCCCTTTAATACTAATTAGGCATACGTCACCTGTCCCTCCCCTCCAGGGAGGGTACAAAAGGTTTCACTACTCGATGTTACATGCTACCTACTCCTCCCCCTTGAGAAAGCGCGTGGTGACGTGTGAAACGTACGTCGGGGAACGCCGTGACGTCATCACGTTGACGCATGCGCGGCTTGTGCTTTGGAGTAACGGCAGCTCCTGATTGTACACGGAGCTAAACGGCTGCACGAGATTCACGATTATCAGGTCGTATTGTACCCTATTGGGTCCTGCGTTGATCACATTTTCCAGGGATATGTTATTGCGCACCAGCGGTGTGCTTTACCTGGGATATATAACGTTCAACGCGGGCATTGTTAGTATCCTCTGTGTACCCTGACCCTATTTAAGCTGGTTTAAAGGTCCTCATCGAGCCCAAGCTATATTATATACTGTGGTTACCTATAGAATTATTGCTGGGTTTATTACAACACTGCAGAATCCTTTTTCGTTGAGGATACCTGTATATTCTATCTTGCAGCAGGGATCTACGTTACCAGGGATATATTACTTTCAATGTGGGCATTGCAAGTATCCTCTGTCTATCCTGACCCCATTGAGCTGGTCTAAGGACCCCAAAGAGACCAAGTTTATTATATACTGTGGTTACTTATAGAGGTTTTGCTGGGTGTATTGCAACACTGCAGAATCCATTTCAATTGAGGATACCTGTATTATCTACCTTGCAGCCTTATATATAGCGTTTGTTCCACTATCAGCTATATTTGAAACATATTGTGTTCATATAGTACCGTGACCAAACACATTTGGGGATTTTATTCATGCACTGTTGTGCATTTTTATAGTGTTTCGTCGGTTTTTACAGCATATACTATTAAAGTTTTTTTATTTTTACATTTCAGTGTGACCTTTTGGTAATGTATCCTATACCAGGATCTGGCTATTATCTAGCCAATGTTGAATTGACATTATATTCATTTTGTCACCTACCTTGAGTGCAACTATAGGGGGCTGTGTATAATCTTTTGATTATTTGTGTGGTCCCGGGGATATAGGAAAGGTGAAAATCGAATCGAGAGAAAAAAAGAGCCCAACGAGCCTGTCGTGGACCAAGGCGTCACTCATTTTCTATGTAAAGAAGGTTCTTGTGGTCCGTGAGAATAGTAAACGGCTCTTTCGACCCCTCCAGCAGGTGTCTCCACTCTTGAAGAGCCATCTTCACGGCCAGAAGTTCCCTGTTACCCACGTCATAGTTCCTCTTGGCAGATGAGAATTTCTTGGAAAAATATGCACAGGGATGTAACTTATCTTGAGGCGTGGGTCTCTGAGAAAGAACGGCTCCAGCGCCGCAATCAGAAGCATCGACCTCCAGGACGAAGGGAAGTTCAATGTTGGGATGACGGAGAATAGGTGCGGATATAAAAGCTTCCTTGAGTGTCTTGAAGGCGGAGATGGCCTGATATGACCAAGCAGAAGGATCAGCTCCTTTTTTGGTGAGCGCAGTGAGAGGTGCCACGATGGTAGAAAAACTCCGTATAAACTTACGATAGTAATTAGCGAACTCTAAAAAAACGTTGTATGGCTTTGAGAGAATTGGGTCTTGGCCATTCGGTGACTGCTTGAAGTTTACCGGCATCCATCATAAAACCTTCATCGGAAATGATGTACCCCAGGAACGGAGTAGATGGCTGATGGAAGGTGCACTTCTCCAGTTTGGCGTACAAATGGTGTTCACGGAGACGGGAAAGGACGTAGGAGGTATGGCGTATATGGTCCTGGAGATCTTTGGAAAAAATCAGGATATCATCCAAGTATACTATAACAAAAGTATTGAGTACCTTACGAAAGACGTCGTTTATGAAATCCTGGAAGACAGCGGGAGCATTACATAAGCCGAAGGGCATTACAAGATACTCGTAGTGTCCGCTACGCGTGACGCGCACCAGGTTATAGGCACCACGTAGATCCAACTTGGAAAAAATCTTGGCCCCCTGTAATTTATCGAACAGTTCGGTAATAAGGGGGAGGGGGTAACGATTTTTAACAGTTATGCGGTTAAAACCCCTGTAATCGATGCAAGACCTCAAGGACCCGTCCTTTTTCTTGACGAAGAAAAACCCAGCCCCTGCTGGAGAATTGGAGTGACGAATAAAGCCTTTCTTGAGATTCTCCTGGATATATTCATCCATAACGTGAGATTCCGTTAATGACAATGGGTAGGTCTTGGACTTGGGTAGGGAGTAACCTGGAACCAGATCGATCGGACAATCGTAAGTCCTGTGTAGCGGCAGAAGGTCTGACTGTACCTTATTGAAAACGACCCGGAATTGGTGGTAAACAGAAGGTAGAATAACCTCAGGAACAGAGGTATTGGCCAGCAGTCGAGGCGGAAGTATGGCTGGTGGAGATGGATCCTCTGACCTTGACCTCCAAGTAATAGGTTCTCGGGATGTCCAGTTGATGAGAGGATTGTGCTTCTGCAACCAAGGTAAGCCGAGAGTGACCGGAGTTCCGGGAGCGTGGATTACATCAAAGGCCAAGGTCTCCTCGTGGGAGTGAGAGGAAAGGGTGATGGGGCAAGTCTCCAAGGCAATGTATGGTGGGGTGAGCAGACGGTTGTCGATCCCAACCAAGGAGACTTTTCCTAATGAGTGGAATCTGGTTCTGTTTAGAGAAGGTTTGGTCCATGAAATTTCCTCCCACGCCGGAGTCGATAAATGCCGCAGTGGAGGTGCGGAAGGTAGGACCCGAGAGAGAAACGGGAATGGTCAATTTTTTGGGAAGTTCCTTCCTGGAAAGGGGACAAGGAAATTTATCACCCAGGGAGTGCTCCTTCGTACTCACTGGGTTCGGTAGTTTCCCGGGCGTAGTGGACATTCACGGACCAGATGCTCGGAGGATCCGCAGTAATAACATAATCCACCGACTTGGCGAGCTTGCTGCATCGGTGTCCGGGAATGCTGGACTCCAAGTTGTATCGGCTCAGGAGCCTCCAGAGCGGGTAGCGGGGAGACGGCAGGTCCTGGGGTTGGAGAGAATCTGGGAGAAGGAGCACGGAAGGGCATAAATCGGGGAAGCTGGCGCTGCAGGCGGCGTACCTGAAGGACAAGAAAGACAAAAGCGCAAAAGCACATAGTGAAGTTTGTAAAAATGGGTGAATATAATTTTAGGGTATAATATCTGCGTACATCAGGTTAGTAGGTATAAAGCATTTCATGTGCAATACATGAGTTTACCAACGCCGCACTGCCGCCTCCAGACTTTGGGAACTCTCTCTCACAGCATCCAGGACAAACTGTCTCAATTGTAGTTGGAAACCTCCACTGCGGTGCTGTATCTTGGTCAGTCTCCTTCCCCGATCGCTGCCGTTATAGCTGCTCCTTCTCGGGTCTGTTTTCCAGCTGCCACTGTGTCTCAGCTCACTTCGGCAGTAGTTCACGTGTCCCGCGGGGTTTGCGACCGGCCGCAAAGGGAGGTGGTGCCGTAAAGCGCGATCTTAGCTTTACTGCAATTTGCCGAATGCAGTTTTTTTTGTGAGAAGTCAGTCCAATGCAGGAAAAATCACACAGAGTGTGGGGATAAGGTCCTAGGACTTATTAAAATCTTTATCCAACGCGTTTCGAAGCATAGGCTTCTTCTTCTTCATCCCTGAAGAAGAAGCCTATGCTTCGAAACGCGTTGGATAAAGATTTTAATAAGTCCTAGGACCTTATCCCCACACTCTGTGTGATTTTTCCTGCATTGGACTGACTTCTCACAAAAAAAACTGCATTCGGCAAATTGCAGTAAAGCTAAGATCGCGCTTTACGGCACCACCTCCCTTTGCGGCCGGTCGCAAACCCCGCGGGACACGTGAACTACTGCCGAAGTGAGCTGAGACACAGTGGCAGCTGGAAAACAGACCCGAGAAGGAGCAGCTATAACCTCAGCGATCGGGGAAGGAGACTGACCAAGATACAGCACCGCAGTGGAGGTTTCCAACTACAATTGAGACAGTTTGTCCTGGATGCTGTGAGAGAGAGTTCCCAAAGTCTGGAGGCGGCAGTGCGGCGTTGGTAAACTCATGTATTGCACATGAAATGCTTTATACCTACTAACCTGATGTACGCAGATATTATACCCTAAAATTATATTCACCCATTTTTACAAACTTCACTATACTTTTGCGCTTTTGTCTTTCTTGTGTTTCAGTTGCCTAGGGGTTTGCCCCTGTTCATATAGCTGCAGGTCACCCATCGATTTAGAGGTTGTATTTTGTTATTTAATTAATACACGGAGGTGAAGGGGTTAATCAATAGACATAATAATTTGCGCACTTTATCTGTTTTTTGTTACGGCGTACCTGAAGGCTCTGATCCACTCGATTGGCTTGGGAGATGAGTTCCTCCAGTAGCCCTGGCCTGGTTTGTGAGGCGAGCTCGTCCTTCACGGAATCCGTTAAGCCTCGCCAGAAGACTGAGACCAAAGCCTCCTGGCCCCACCGTGTCTCAGCTGCTATGGTCCTGAACTCCAAGGCGTACTGGGCCACTGAACGACGTCTCTGAGAAAGCTCAAGCAAAGAGTCAGAGGCAGTTTCTTGGCGTGCGGGGATATCAAAGACCTGTCGAAAGTCTTGTCTAAAGGCTGCGTAGTCGCGGGTGATATCGGGACGTAGTTCCCAAATTGGGGAGGCCCATGCCAGCGCTTTCCCTGTAAGCAGGCTGTAAACATACGCCACTTTCTTGCGACCAGTGGAATACTGCTGCGGCGCCATCTCAAACTGGATCTCGCATTGATTGAGGAAACCGCGGCAGGCGTGCGGATCCCCCGCATACGGTTTAGGTGCCGGGATCTCCGGGCCCGAGGTCGCAGCGGATACTGGTTCTGGCGATAATGGCGGTGCGGCAACAGGTGGTGCCTGAAATGAAATGTCCTGTACCTGTTGAGTGAGAAGAGCCATTTGGTCCGTTAGGGTCTGGACTTGTTGATACATGGCCGTCATCATGGAGGCCATGTCAGTCTGGTCTGCGTCTTGTGGGCTCGACATAATGTTACGCCGGTGCTGCCCGCAGACCAGACCCGTCCCTTATTCTGAGGTGGGGACGTATAGGAACACACACCCGCAGCAGAAGGAGCGTGTTCAGAGTGTGGTGAATTAGGCGTTGCCAGGCCAGGTGGTGTTTGCTAGCAATACTTGCCGGTACCGGTTAAAGAAGTTCCGTAGTCGTAGTCGTAGTCCAAGCCGGGTTCGAGGGGTATCAGAGTGAGCATTGTCCAAGGAGTGCCGAGATCGAGAGCCAGAGGGGGTTGTCGTACAAGCCGTGTCAGAACCTGTGAAAACACTAAGAGAATCCTGAAGTACTTCCATGCAGAGACTATGTCGAGCAAAGACTGAGCGCAGAGAGGAGCTATATAAAGCAGGAAGGTCCAATTAGGAACGGGGGCGGGACAGGAAGAGCTACAGGGAGACACTGCAGATTGGTGCAGGCATAACAGGCCAGGTGAGACTTGTTGGTAACCTGAGTATGCCCGTGCGGCTTGCGGGGGCGGAGCCTGAGGTCCGGGGGACGGGAAGAAGAGTGTGCAGACTGAGCGCGCTCCGTAACTCGTGTACACGTGTGGACCAAGCCAGTGGATGGTGCAGGTGTGCGCGCGGGAGGGCGTGGGCGCGCCCGGCGCTGAGCATAGGAATCGCCGAGGGAAGTGAGTGCTCTGTGTGGGGAGTGCGGAGAACGCCGATTCCTGACAGAGCAGGGGGCGCGTAACCTTTTCCCCCTGCGCCCCCCTGCTGGCTTTCCCCCTCTCCTCGCGCCCCCCTCTTACCTTGATTCTGGCGTCATGACGTCACGTTGTCATGGCAACGTGACGTCACATGACCCAGTGCCGTCATTTGTCTCCGCGTTGCCATGGCTACGCATCACCAGGAGTGTCTGAATCAAGGTAAGTAAGGTTTACAGAGGCATTGCAGCTCCTCCAGCATTCATTTTAATGCCTTCGGGAAGCGTGCGCTGGGCCTCTGTAAACCCTGCGCCCCCCGCAGAGTCTCACCCCCCTCCCCCCCCACTTTGCTCACCGCTGAATTAGAGGTTTCACTTACAGGGACTATGCTTCATTTTCTACATGTGAAACAACATTCAATCGCTACTAAATAATGTTTTTTGCAACACTCATGTATTTCTCTGCCCATTGCTATGTATGAGGCTTTTTTGACGCACTGTTCCGTTTGGGATACTCTCAAACTATTTTTGCTTTTTTCTCTATCCTAGACTTATCCAGGGTTGGACATTGGCAATATGGGTCATGTGACAAGGATGGACAAAAATTGTAAAAATGTAGGCACCCAACAGAATTTTTAGGAGCCAAAGTTTTGTTGAGCTGCAGTGGAAGGGTGCGGCAGTTCTAGCCCCTTCCCCCCCCCCCCCCCCACCTCTCCTCTCTCCTATTTGTGGCTCTGTATGACAGTGTGTATCTTTACAATTCCAAAATGCGGGGAAACCACTTCAGACGAGGATAAACTTTCTTGTGCAGCCAACACAACACAGACAAACAATTTCTTCAAAGTGCTGGTCTCCTAAAAGACAGAAATAATACAAAGTAGAGCTCTATTCACAAGTTTATAATGACGTTCTCCATTTAATGTGACAGCCAAGAACAGTGGAATAACAAAGTTTCAGGTCCCATATGGACCTTTCATCAGGTGTGTGTAACTGTAACACACACACACACTGGCACAGACACAGGCTGGCACACAGACACACACTAATACCCCATCCCCTGAAATACTGAGGCCAGTGGTGGGCAGAATTCTGTAGCACTCCACTTTGGTCCCTCCCCCACACTTCGCGTCTCGATCCCACCTGCTCTCTGATACACAAACCTCCCCTTCCTCCCCACACTAAGAAGCTCAGCGCTGACTTATGTTAACAAAGCACGGTGGCGGCGTTCTAGAAAAATGAACTGTCCACAGCTCTTCTTGATCAATGGTGGCAGGGGCGTAGCTATAGCCCAGGCAAATCCCGGGGGGGGGGGCTGTCCTCTTTCCCCCCCCCCTCCTGTAGAGACAGATAAGGGGAGATGGTATGCGGTGGTAGGCCTCCGGCATTAAAGGATGCCGGTGGAGGAGTCGGCACAAGTAGAGCAGAACGGTATGGGAGGATCGCCCTCTAGCGGTCTGACCCAGGAGTCTTTCTTACTTCAGGTGTCTGCTGCCAGAGCTCAACTCCACACCTCTACCGGCTGCTCCTCTGATCATCACCTCCTTCTGCCAAAAGTATGCATGGGAGAGAGAGCTGAGGGGCAGAGAGAGAGAGAGAGCGAGCTGAGGGGCAGAGAGAGAGAGCGAGCTGAGGGGCAGAGAGAGAGAGCGAGCTGAGGGGCAGAGAGAGAGAGAGAGAGCTGAGGGGCAGAGAGAGAGAGAGCTGAGGTGCATGGAGAGAGCTGAGGGGCAGAGAGAGAGAGTGAGAGCTGAGGGGCAGAGAGTGAGAGCTGAGGGGCAGAAAGAGTTGATGAGGGGCAGAGAGAGCTGATGATGGGAGGAGAGCTGATGAGGGGGAGAGCTAGTGATGGTGACGATGAGTGGGAGAGATGGTGATGAGGAGGAGGGGGAGAGATGATGAGGAGGAGGGATGATGAGAGAGAGGAGCAGTCAGTATTAATGGGGCCCTGAATTTTTTTTTGACCGGGGGCCTGCACATGTCTAGCTACACTACTGAATGGTGGTTTCAGTATATTTTAGAGAGAGCAACAGAGGACTAGTCCTACTGTCTTTTGGAATTCTGCTAAGTCACTGTTACATGGTGAAATATGACCCTACTTATAAAAATAGAAAAATGATCCAGAAAAAACTATCTCGCCTACAATAAAAAAAAGTTTCAGACTTCTATGTTCATTTTAAAACAATGGGACAAAATAAGGAGGCCTTTCAATCTTTTGCGTAGATATCTTGCTGGAATTAATATATGATACTGATTATTTTAATATGATAAATTCTGTAGCATTGGGAATAAATACAGGAAACCATTGAGTAACCTAGTTTGTTCATGAACTGCAAATGCTTTCATTCCTGCACTCAAAGATATTTCTGGACAAAGAACTACAGTACCAGCCCAGTTAAAATTGCAAATACTATTAAGCAATTCTTAAAAATGTATATTCCTAAATCCCTGTCAATCTTCTTAAAGAGAGTAATGTTGGGAATATTTGTCTCACCCATAAATATCAATGAAACGTACTATATAAGGAGCGTTTAAATAAACTGTTAAATTAAGGGCAATAGAACTCGTAATTAACCACCTACAAAATTTAAAAACTCCTAGTCCTGATGGCAACCCGGCAGAATTTTTTTCAAGCATTGAACTGACACATCTCACCAATCCTTGTAGGTTATTTCAATAATATTTTATGGCCATAGTCCTCGCTATTTCAAATCTGTTTATAATAGTAATTCCAAAGCAACGGGTAGAGATTTGGAAGATGTTGATTCCTAGCATCATATTTCCTCAAGGAACCAGGATTATAAAATTGGGAGATAGCCTCCTAAAAATCATACATTCTGATCAGGCTGGTTTTTTTAGCGATGGGCAACTTCATAAAGATTCACTCTCTTCTCCTTCACATTCTCCATACTCTTGACATTCGTAACAAAGCTCTATTCTGGATCTCCTCTTACCTTTCCCATCATACGTTCAGTGTCTCTTTTGCTAACACCTCCTCCTCCTCTATCAATCTCTGTGGGAGTACCCCAGGGCTCTGTCCTGGGACCCCTTCCCTTTTCTCTCTGGGTGACCTAATCACATCTCTTGGGTTCAAATATCACCTCTATGCTGATGACACACAAATGTACTTTTCTACCCCTGACCTTAGACTTGCTGTACAGTCTAAAGTTTCTGATTTTCTCTTGGCTATATCATCCTGGATGGCCCTCCGCCGACTTAAACTTAACATGGCAAAAATAGAGCTCCTCATACTTCCTCTCAAACCTGGCCCTACTACCTCCTTCCACATTACTATTGGAAGTTCTATCATTTATCCAGTAGCCCAATCACACTGCCTAGGGGTCACACTCGACTCCTCTCTCACATTCTCTTCTCACATTCAAACGGTAGCAAAAAACTGTCGTTTTTTTCCTCCGCAATATTACCAAGATACGCCCTTTCCTCTGTTGTTCGACTGCAAAAACTCTGACACAGACCCTCATTCTCTCCCGTCTTGACTACTGTAACCTGCTGCTGTCTGGCCTTCTTGCCTCTCACCTGTCTCCCCTACAATCTATCCTAGACGCTGCTGCCAGAATCACTCTACTATTTACGAAATCTGTCTCAGTGTCTCCCCTGCTGAAATCCCTCTCCTGGCTTCATTTCAAATACTGGATCACACACTCAATTCTCCTCCTCACTTTTAAAGCTTTACACTCTTCTGCTCCTCCTTACTTCTCAGCCCTAATTTCTCGCTATACACCATCCTGACTCTTAGGTTCTGCTCAAGGATGTCTTCTCTCTATCGCCTTTAAAGTCATCTCCCGCCTTAAACCCTTCTCACTGACTGACCCAAACCTCTGGAATGCCTTTCCCCTCAATATCCGACTAGCACCCTCTCTATCCACTGTTATGACCCACCTCAAAACACAACTGCTTAAGGAAGCATATGAGTAGCTCCATGGCTGATCATTAACACCTCATACATAAAACTTGGCCTACTGTCTCTGTACATTCTTCCTACCAACCAACTAGATTGTAAGCTCTTCAGAGCAGGGACTCTTTTTCCTAAATGTTACTTTCATGTCTGAAGCACTTTTCCCCTTTATGTGTTTATATTATTTGTTATTTATATGAAGATCACGTATGTTACTGCTGTGAAGCGCTGTGTACATTAATGGCGCTATATAAATAAAGACATACATACGCACAATATATGTTTCCTTCATCAAATGTAATCATACTTAAATCAAACTGGCATTTTTCTATCTTCATTTCCAGAGAACATATTTCTTCTAATCGGGGCCTCAGGCAATGCTTGTGAATCAAGTGTTTACGTTTAGCCCACCCCATCCCCTTTAGAGAGTTAATAAAGATCAGTAGGGAGAGAAAAGTTAGATTTACCTGTGCAACCTCTTCTTTGGCACACACTGATATCACAGGAAGGAAGTAGCTGGAGAAAATGATAGTTCTCCCCTGTGTCTGCTCACCATGCTTACAAACTAAGGTTAAAGATGGCTTTTATGTACGGCTATGATTTAGTTAAAGGTTTCAATCTATTGTTCTTGATTTGATTTCGTAGACATGACACCACTATTGATTCACAGCGCTGCATACCTTGTCAGTGCTATATATAAGACGACTACCAAAAAGTTATTTAGCACCACAGTGACCTAATGGCACTGTTAGGATACTGTATGAAACATATCACACTGTCAGTTCAGTTTGGCTGTGGGAATATACTTCTTAAGAAAGCCAACAAACTCCAAGTTTGAAGTTAATTGTGCTCTTGTGTTAGTTTGATGCCAGCAGGTATAACCTTAATCTATGCATACTGTAAAGTAGCCACAGCATGAAAGGGAGAAATAATACTTTACAGATAGAATCAATGAGATAAGCAGCAGCTGAACTGCTCCAAGCAGCAAAGTGGCAATACATGAAAAAACTTTTGGTAGAGCATTTGTGAAACCTGAGTGCATATTTGCCCACAACCACTTCACAGTCAGTCTGTATTCTTCTTTGTTTAATAGCCCATGGCATAAATAGAAGTACCATTGACAAGTAACTGCGCTTTATTTTATTTCTACTACTTCTTTTTCTGTCTGCTTGCAGAGTATCTCCGAGGCTAAGATAGAGCTGCGAAGGAAAGATCAATCTTTGCGTCAGCTCAATAGGCAACTTTCCCAGCTGGAGCAGGACAGGCGTCGGCTGGAGGAGAGCATCCACAATGCAGAGAGTGCCCTGCGCATGGCAGCAAAGTGAGCACCGGGACCTTGGGGAGATCACTTAAAACAGACAAGAGATCAATTTGTACTTTCATGTGGAGGGCTTTAGCTCAGGATAGCGCAACCTTACAAAACAAAAGTACAGATGCCTTTTGATATCCTTTGAAAACTCACGGATAAAACCTTAGCAAGGCAACTCCCCAGCTTGATAAACTGAAGTGTGTGTTATGGAGAAACTTCAGCAATACTGCCCTCAACCCAAATCCTGCAATTAGCATTTCCCTGCCTGTTTACAAAATGTGTGTTACAAGCACATTTGGTCAAATTAATTCCAGTCTTTCCTATATATCTGGTTCCAGTATTGATATTCTGTGCAACCAATATTAATATTTATAGTCAAAACATGGTAGTTTAATCATAACATACAAGTCACCTCCATTTTATTAAGTATCTCAAAAGAAATATTATTGGGAGCAAAGTAATGTTGCGTTTACTATATCTTCTATATAGAGCTTCTTCCCAAAGCATCTTGATTCACCTGGAACAGTAACCGTTTTTATAGGCCTGCAGAAAAGATTAAGACCCATATGGATGGGAGTTAAGGTGTGCTAAAGCTTAGCATCCTTTAGTGAATCTGGATAAAAATGTGTTAAAAATCACCCAAACTATATTTTTTCTATCAAATAAAATATCACATTACATTTTCTGAGCAGCCACTACTCCGTCTATTGTATAGAAGGCAACGAAGGGTGTGTATCCATGTTGACCCTTTGTTCCATGTAATAGAATAACAATAGTGGTAGAGGGAGTGGTATGATACCTTTTATTGGACCAACAAGTAGTTGATATGTTACAAGCATTTGAACCTCTCGGGGTTCTTCATCAGATATCAATAAAAGGTATCATACAACCTACTCCCTCCTTTGTTATTGTACGCTATTGTATAGGATATTGCTATACATGGTACAGTATAATGCTGGCTCACGTAATCCTGCCCCAGTTGAGTGTCTCAGTAATTTGGTAGCTTTACATATTTACCCTGCTCAATGGAATAATACGGTAGTAATTTTGCTGCTAAAGGTGAAGACCTACAAATGTTGGAATTGCAAAAAATTGTGAAACCACTCAGGCCAACCCCTTGTGGGTAAGAAGGGCATTCTATGTTATGTGTTCGCTAGTGTAGTGATAACCTGATGGCGAATTACCCCAAACGTCAGAAACAGAAGAGGAAGTCCTCACCTTCTTCCACCCAGAGAAGCAATCTCAGCTCACTGAGTGCAAAGGTACTGTACCGATGTCCCCTACAAACAAGCAAATGTCAATGATGGGGCAACTCCCTAAGGCTCCAATGGGCCCACTTCACATGATGTTGCCCCAATATCATGGATCATCTCCAAGGGTTAAGTTGTGTTTGTGGGAAAAGGGGAAACCTGTTGATCAGGGAAGTTAATTAATGTCCAGATCTAAAATTAGTAGGGATGAAAGTGTAATTTTGTATTACCACACTTAATTCTATACCTAAATTGGGTACTTCTGTATTAGGTGATAACTTTTTTTATTTGGATAAATAATAGATATTATGACAATCTTTTGAGTGTTCTCTCTTCCTCAGGTCCGCAATACTGACAATATCTATTGTTAGTCCAAATAAAAAAGGTATTACCTAATACTGAAGTACTCATTTACTCTGCAACTGGACTAACACAGCTATTTCTACTTAATTAGTTATACCTAAATTTAAACTCTTTAAGACACACTAAAGAAGATTTTTGGGTGAAAGAAACTGGTAAACTGCTCATGTTATTTAGTGGAAGCAGATTCAACTAAATGTTTAGGTTGAACTACAATAATCAAGAGCTATAGGTTCCCGATAAGCAGACTTCAACAAATTAGGGCAGTGTTTCCAAACTCCAGTCCTCAGGGAACCCCAACAGGTCAGGTCTTAAGGATATCCCCGCTCCAGCACAGGTGGCTCAGTCAAAATGATTGAGCCGCTGATTGAAACACCTGTGCTGGAGCGGGGATATTCTTCAGACCTGACCTGTTGGGGTTCCCGGAGGATGGGAGTTGGGAAACACTGAATTAGGGCATAGTGGGTAAGATTCACCTGAGACAAATTGCCAATGTTAAACATCAGGAAGATTAATTTATGAAATGATTCCTCAATATTCATTATTGTCCTTGGTGAATTCTCTAGTACAAGTGATTGTATCTACATTTTGAATAAAGTGGAATTTGAAAAAAAAAAAAAAAAATACATTTAAAAATATAGAATAAAAAATGTACCCATGCAAAATACAAAATACCCAGAGTAACATTAAATATCTAGGATATTATGTATTAAGGGGTGCTTAACCAATAAGGACTTTATTGACATGTTGAAGTCATTTGGTTGTTGTGTTCCTGCCTAGCAGACCTAGTCCCAGGTGTCTTGCCTCAATAGAAGTAAAGAAAATGAATTTTGAACATAAACCCTATTTGCTACAGTACATGTGTATCACTGTCATATCTGAAGACTAAAATAGCGACAATAAAACAAAATTCCAGCAATCGGAGAAATCTGTCACATGTTGACTTTCAGCTGATTAAAGTTTGAGGAACAAATACAATTAAACAAACACATATTTACATTATTTATAAAGTATTTGTGTTATGCGAGTTATCTCTACTGCAATCTCTGATATGTCTGAAATCCACAGATATTTACCACAAGCCTGTATAAACCAAATCCCCTCTGTTTGTCATGTCTGCTTGTTATCTGTTCTGTAGGCGAACACTGCATTTGGTTCAATTGAATATTGGGGAATTGACATGGTTGTACTTCTGTAAACAAGAACAGGAAGGTCAAAGCAAAGCTGAATGGTTGTTGTACAAGCTGTGACAGTGACATTTTGAAACACCGGTTGATTGTATCATCTTTACTTTTACAGAGACAAAGAAATCCTGACCAATCATATGAAATCTGTTGAAGTTGTCCTTCACAAGGTAATCATTTTTAGTCACTATAAATATTTGTATTGTGTGTTCCTGCCAATAAAAAAAGGTTTTTAATTATATAAGCACCAATTATTTGTTTGTGTTCGCTATCACTGCCTGAAAATGAATAAATAGCATTATGGGGCATATTAATTTAGCAGTACTCTGCCATAAGGTGTATTCCGTTGCCGGAAGGTGTCTTATGGAATAGCCCTGCTTAGTAAATATGGGCCCATACATTTTGTGATTCAAGACATTGTAAAAAGCATGCCACCTCCCTGACATCATGGGATGCTCTCCCCTTACTTTGTCCTACCCCTATCATTTTATCCGTTATAAGCAGCCATCTAAGAAAACCGCACATGCAAATCTTTTTTTTGTTTACCTGTTGCCATGGAAAAACATAGAATATACGACCAGTTCAGAAACATATAATGTAGTACATACATAGTTTTGTCGGCCTTCCACAGTAACTTATTTTTAAAAACTTGAACCGGTGGTGCCAAAATGTAAACCATGACAGAAGAGAACATAATGGAGACCTCCATTTTTACTGCGATCCACATGTGTTGTATGGGTTTTTTTTCGCAGCAGCTATAGCCATTTAACGCAGTAGTCCTCTTGCGTCCATTTACTCTTGTTGCCCTTTCCAATGCAGTTTTTATTTTTAAAAACCAGTTTAACCTCGCACTGATTAGACCCAACAGCTGGAAACAGCGGTCTGAGTAGATTTTACTGGCTATGCATTTTAATTCAGGCTGTGCTGAAAAGCTGTGTAATTCAGCAGGTATAAAGGCGACACTGTGTTCATTTGCGTGTCATTACCCAGAATCCCTAGCTGCAGCGGAAGCACTGTACAGTACATGCAGAGAGAATGGAAAATAATTTAATGATAATTTAACGCAGAGTTAAATTCAGATAGGTGTTTAGGGAGGGGGACATTGTTACTTTAACATTAGTTCGGAAATACAACTTAGGGCCTCATGCAGTAAGCAGCGATAAGCCACTTATCGCCATAAAAAGCCTGCTATTCAGTGAGCCCCGATAAGTCGACGATAAGAGAGCTTTCGGCAAATTTTTGTTGCAGAAAAAAAAATCGGCAAACGCGCAGTGACAAGCCGCTTATCGTCAACTTGTCAAACTCGCGCTATTCTAGTAGCTACGATTAGCTTATCGAGGCTAATCGGCGCTCTAGAATGGAGATTTCCTCTCCTAATCGTCTCACCAGGAAAAGTTGGCAAGAAGGTGGTGAGAAGCTGCCGATAAGCAGCGAGACGGCACTTAGAAAAAGAATGCATTTTTACTGCATCTGATTCATGTCTGGAGACTCCGGAGTGGATACCCATTAATATCACCACCGGAGACCCCCGGCATGAATCAGATGCATAAAAAATGCAATTACAGGCAACTTCATTACCTTGCCATCTTCACGGCCAGAAGTTCCCTGTTACCCACGTCATAGTTCCTCTCGGCGGATGAGAATTTCTTGGAAAAATATGCACACGGATGTAACTTATCTTGGGGCGTGGGTCTCTGAGAAAGAACGGCTCCAGCACCGCAATCAGAAGCGTCGACCTCCAGGACGAAGGGAAGTTCAATGTTGGGATGACGGAGAATAGGTGCGGATATAAAAGCTTCCTTGAGTGTCTCGAAGGCGGAGATGGCCTCGGATGACCAAGCAGAAGGATCAGCTCCTTTTTTGGTGAGCGCAGTGAGGGGTGCCACAATAGTAGAAAAATGACGATAGTAATTAGCGAACCCTAAAAAACGTTGTATGGCCTTGAGATAATTGGGTTTTGGCCATTCAGTGACTGCTTGAAGTTTACCGGAGTCCATCATAAACCCCTCATCGGAAATTATGTACCCCAGGAACGGAGAAGAGCTGATGAAAGGTGCACAAATGGTGTACACGGACACGGGAAAGGACGTAGGAGGTGTGGCGTATATGGTCCTGGAGATCTTTGGAAAAAATCAGGATATCATCCAAGTATACTATAACAAAAATATTGAGTACCTTACGAAAGACGTCGTTGATGAAATCCTGGAAGACAGCGGGGCATTACATAAGCCGAAAGGCATTACAAGATACTCGTAGTGTCCACTACGCGTGTTAAAGGCCGTTTTCCATTCATCCCCCTTCCTGATGCGCACCAGGTTATAGGCACCACGTAGCTCCAACTTGGAAAAAATCTTGGCCCCCTGTAATTTATCGAACAGTTCGGTAATAAGGGGAAGGGGGTAATGATTTTTAATAGTTATGTGGTTCAAACCCCTGTAATCGATGCAAGGCCTCAACGACCCGTCCTTTTTCTTGACGAAGAAAAACCCAGCCCCTGCTGGGGAATTGGAGTGACGAATAAAGTCTTTCTTGAGATTCTCCTGGATATATTCATCCATAGCGTGATTCTGGTAACGACAAGGGGTAGGTCTTGGACTTGGGTAGGGAGTAACCTGGAACCAGATCGATCGGACAATCGTAAGTCCTGTGTGGCGGCAAAAGGTCTGACTGTACCTTATTGAAAACGTCCCGGAATTGATGGTAAACAGAAGGTAGAATAACTTCGGGAACAGAGGTATTGGCCAGCAGTTGATGAGTCTCGCCTGACCTCGGCCTCCAGGAGATGGGAGCCGATGAAGTCCAGTCAATGAGAGGATTGTTAAGCTGTAGCCAAGGAAGACCAAGGGTGATGGGTATCCCAGGAGCGTGAATGGCATCGAGAACTAAGATCTCCTTGTGCAGATGTGAGGACAGAAGCAAGGGGACCGTCTCTAGGGAGATGTGAGCCGGGGTAAGAGGACGTCCATCGATACCGACGAGTGCGATGGGAACCTTCCTCCTCACGAGCGGTATGCGGTTTAACCTGGCGAATTCAAGGTCCACGAAGTTTCCTCCAGCTCCTGAGTCAATGAAAGCGGCGGTAGAAGTCTGGAACTTATCGCCTGAAAGGGAGACTGGAAATGTAAGTTTCTTAGGGAGTTCACCTTTATGAAGGGGACGTGGAGACATTACACCCAGAGAGAGCCCCTCTGTACTCACTGGGTGTTCCCGTTTCCCGGACGCAGTGGACACTCCCGAATCAGATTCTCCATGGATCCGCAGTAGAAACACAATCCCCCGGCGTGGCGGAACTGCCGTATCGGTGTGCGGATGCGTTGTACCCCCAATTGCATTGGCTCTGGCAACTCCAGTGCAGGACGAAGAGGTGTGGTGGCACTTGGGGGAGCAGGAATGCTGCTGGGAGTACTAGAGAACGGAACTTGAAAGTTATGGAAGCGAGTGCGCTGACGCTCTGAGCGGCGTACCTGGATACGTTGATCCACTCGGACGGCCAAATCAATGAGGACCTCCAATTGATCCGGCCTGGATTGGCGAGAGTTCATCCTTGATGGGATCTGCCAGGCCTTGCCAGAATACGGAGACGAGAGCCTCTTGTCCCCAGTTAGTCTCGGCTGCTAGAGTCCGAAATTCCACAGCATATTGTGTCACCATTCGCCGTCCCTGAGTGATCTGGAGGAGAGAAACAGATGCCATCTCCCGACGAGCGGGGGAATCGAATACTTCTTGGAACTCGGCTTTAATTGCCGGGTAATCTTGGGTAAGGTCAGAACGTCGCTCCCAAACCGGGGAAGCCCAAGCCAGGGCGCTGCCAGTGAGGAGGTTATAAATGTAGGCTACCTTCTTGCGACCAGTAGAGATTGGGGGCCATTTCAAACTGCACCTCACACTGGTTTAGGAAACCCCTACATTCTTGCGGTTCACCTGCATAAGGCTTGGGGGGAGGAATCCTTACATCGGAGCTGCTAACTGCGCTTGCGGAGTGGGGGCTTACATCTGGCGAGGTCGCGGTCGGTACTTGGTCTGAGAGTACTGCGACCTGGCGTGTAAGTGCCACAATTTGATCCGCCATGGCCTGGTTTTGCTGAAGCAGATTGGAGAGAACTGTTGAAGTTCGGTCTGGTCTGCGTCTTGTGGGCTCGACATAATGTTACGCCGGTGCTGCCCGCAGACCAGACCCGTCCCCTTAGCTGAAGGGGGAAGTGGTAATACACGCACCCGCAGCAAAGGGAGCGTGTCCGGAGTGTGGTATAAAGTGTTGCCAGGCCAGGTGTAGTAAGGTAGATAATACTTGCCGGTACCGGTTGTAGAGATAGAGTGAAGAATGCCTTGCCGAGGTCAGGGAGTGGGGAGCGGAGATAGATCGTAGTTCAAGCCGTGTTCTAGGGGTTACCAGAGTGAGCGTTGTCCAAGGAGTGCCGAGATCGAGAGCCAGAGGGGGTAGTCGTACAAGGCACGTCAGAACCTGTGAAAACACTGAGAGCATCCAGAAGTACTTCTATACAGAGACTATGTCGAGCAAAGACTGAGAGCAGAGAGGAGCTAGATAAAGCAGGAAGGTCCAATTAGGAACGGAGGCGGGACAGGAAGAGCTACAGGGAGACACTGCAGATTGGTGCAGGCATAACAGGCCAGGTGAGTCTTGTTGGTAACCTGAGTATGCCCGTGTGGGGGCGGAGCCTGAGGTCCGGATGACGGAAGAAGAGTGTGCAGAATGAGCGCGCTCCGTAATGCGTGGACCGAGCCAGTGGATGGTGCAGGTGTGCGTGCGGGAGGGTGTGCGCGCGCCCGGCGCTGAGCAGAAGAATCGCCGAGGGGAGTGATCCCGCGACGGCGGCAGGGGCGGGGAGCCGCGGAGGCCGGTAAGGCAGGATTGTTTTGTTTGTCCAGGGAATCCCTGAGGGGAGAGGGTGCTCTGTGTGGGGAGCGCGGAGAACGCCGATTCCTGACAAGCTGCAATTGTATTTTGTGAATATTTAATTTTTTTAAACATAGGATTGAAACAGGGGGTCTCCGGAGCTGAACTGTATTCATTTCAGCTATGGGGACTCCCTTCTTACGGAGATGCAGACCTCCGTAGGGGTTGCCGCAGCCGCTCCATTCAGCAAGCAGGGTTTGAGTAATGGCGAAGTTTCAAAGCTCCTGTGTGCCAATAGGAAGCCAGGACATCATCAGCTTCAGCTTCCTAGTGGCCCACGTGACGCGGGAGCTTTAAACTTTCCTGAGATTATGGCACCCCCTTTGGAGGTCTCTATCTCGGGAAGCAGGGGGTCCTCAGAGTTGAAATGAATGGGGTCCAGCTCCGGAGACCCCCTGCTTCACAGAATAATTTAAAAAGTGCATGAATTGCTCCTTGAACAAATGTCATGAATTCAATTAGTTGTTGCTTTCATCAGAGATTAGTTGTGAGTTTAGACCGAACTGTGGCAACAGCTACACAGATTACCAAATTGCAATGATCAGAAGTCACATCTAGGGCTGTGTCAGCCTTGATTCTAATTGTAGCTGTTTTCAAGCTTTCCCAAAAACAATTTACACCAAGATTTCATAGAAAGGAACAAAAAACACATACCTTCAAGTTCACTGATTGGTCATACTGTATACACTAACTAAGAGTTAGTGGTGTACTTATTTGACGAATGCTTCAGATTTGCTGATGCCTAACGCTAATAACCGGAAGGATTTGATCTGAATGTCGTAATATCAGTGATCCAAAAAGTTTGCATTCAACAAATCTGACATTTACTTACCCATCAATCTTTTTATTTGATTGTGTCTTTACAGAGAAGATATGACAAAGTTAGAAAGGCGTCATGCCAATACTTAGTTGAAATGAACGCAGCCCGTACTGTACTGTAAGGCATTTCGTAATCCTGTCTAACCGAGTGGGTGGTCTTGGCTCAGTTCCTGGTAGACACTTAATTCACACCAAAATAAAATCACAATTCACACCCTAGTTAACAGCCTCGGCACACGGACCAGAATTGATGGAGTGTGGAAAGTAATCCGCCTACTCCCCTCTGCCCTTAGTATAGCCTCTCACACATACACCTAGAGTACTTTGCCTCTGCGGTTTGAAGACTGTTTTGTTTCCCACTTCTCTTTCATTCATTACCTGTTTGGTGGATGAAGGGAAAGTTTCAGCTTCTAGTGTTTCATTGTACAAACTAACAAATGTGTTATGCATATTCTCAGGAGCGCTCTTTAGCTGCTCTTCCTTACATTTGTCACACGTTTTCTCCAAGTTAGACATAACAGGAAAGCCCTTATTTGTTTGCTTAACTGCACCGGTGGAAAAATGTAGAATTGATGGCGTGTTCGAAATCGTATAATGTAGTACACAGCATGCTTTTTATTTGCACTTTTACTAATAACTTCCTTTTTGAAAATGTTAACCTCTTCTTCTCTAAAATACATTGCACTGAAGCTGGTCTGTAAATCAATGCAAGCTGTTGTGATGTTACTGCTCCCATCTGTAATTTTAGGTTAGTTACATTCGTGCAATTTTCTTACTAAGTGAGGGTTGTGTTTCCAGGCTCAAAAGCTGCACCAGTTTTGACACTGGAAAACTTTGAAACGCGACTCAACTCCCAGTTATAAAAGCTGCAATCCTGCTTTCTTTTTTTTTTTCTCAGTGTTTTAGGATTCAAGCAGAGGGTCTCAAGGGCTGAACCGCGTTAATTTAATCTCCGGGGATTACCTGCTTTCCAAGATACTTACTTCCATAGGGGGTGCCAGTAGAAGCTCTGGCTGGGCTATGTGCGGCTATAGAAATGGCAAATTTAAAGCTCCCGCGTCACGCGGGCCAATAGGAAACTAACATCATCCCTTGTGGCTTCCTATTGGTCCACGTGACCGGGACATTTAAACCTGCAGAGCTGCTACCAGAACCCCCTACAGAGGTAAGTATCTTAGGGTGCAGGGGGTCCCTGAAGCTGCAATTAACGTGGGCAATATACTGTATTGATATGATAATATTGTGGTATTGGGGGGGGGGGGAGGAATTATGTCTATATTGACATTTGATATTCCTGTGGTAGGGCTATCAGTCAACCGTGCAAATTATGTGAGAGCAAGAGAGAGATGTTCACAGGTATGTCTCCTCATTTGCATAAAAGCTTGTTGGAGAAGGGACTTGAGACAAAAATAGTCTCTCTTTCCCACTTTCCCTCTCTCTGTCTGTCTCTGTCTAATTTTTAGTCCTGCTATGGATCAGATGATTGTTATTATGTCCTGATATGTAAAACCATAGAATTGAAAGAGGGTGTACTTTCTTATTCACACAACTGTACATATAGCGCAGTATGTATTGTATAGACATGGCCTTTAGCACTCATGGGAAGAGAGTTCTCTCGTGTCAGTAGTGACTCATAAAACTTCGGTCTCGGTTTAGGCCATCGCTAAGTGTCCCGAACAGTTGCATAAATTTGTATTCATGCAACGTCTCTCTTTCGGTGTTATAAGATTACCTTTGAGTATGGCCACCTTCAGATCGTTCATCTTGTGGCCAGAGTCAGAGAAATGTTCGCCGACAGGACTGTCTCTTGTTCCCCGTTTGATGCTTTGGCGATGTAGATTCATTCTCTTGTTCAGCCCCTGTTCCGTTTCACCTATGTAATTAATGATTATATATACTGTGTGTATATATATATATATAAAATTATCAATCCTTCTTTTAAAGCCACTACAATTGAGAGTGAGGCATGCTGAGCAGTAGTAGGCCCTTTCTCTTTCAGTGTTTCCTTCTGATAGCATGTGGTAGACATTTTGAAGTGACTGTGTTTTGTCCTCGCACTTTGCCTGGTTGTCTCAGCTACTAAAGAGGTGTTAGCATAACTGGCTGGCTGATGACAACTCTCTATAGCGTTCTAGTGTGTCATCACTAATATTTTCCCAGGTCCATTATACAATGCCTTCAATGGGAGTTAAAAAACCTTGGAGGCTATTGCTTCATTTTAGATATACTTCACTGAGTAAGGCATACACAGTACAGTACATTTTACTATGTATTTTCTACTACTTTATTTTTAGAGGCATTCAAGCACACACCATTTCTTTATTCGTTGTAGATGCAGTCGTATGTGTTGGAGTTGCAATTAAGTGCACTTAGACATGTAACATCCTCTCTGCCTGTTTTAACAGTTGTCACCTAATTAAAGCAGGTGAACCCCATTAATTTCAGCTCCGGGGACCCACTCCGACATTCCATATTTAAATGCCTCACGCTGAACATTTAAAAATGGAGTAGCGGCTTGGAGCGGCTTGCAGGCGGTTCGGGACTCGAGGTGCCCGCGTGGGACATTAAAACAAGTTAATTATGGGGGCAGCGAAATGTCAAGCGGTGACCTGCCCCCGGTGACTTGTAGTGGTCGCGGAACCTGTCGCGGCCAACGGTCTTAGACCGATTTATACATGATTTCTTCACCCCCACTTAGTGGAACGGCACCTTTAACGCACAACTCCCTCCAAAACATCCCAAAAAGCAAATCAAATCTATAAGCACTTTTGCAAATATTCAGCATTTACTATGTCTTTGCATATGTCCTTATCATTTATATATTTAGCCCTTAATTAATAAGAATTTGCTGGTGCTAAATGAGTACAGGCACAATTAATCAATCAGAAGAAGATGGTACCGGGCGCTTCTAGTGCAGTGAAAGTGACAAGTGTCTACAAATGTGATTCACCCAAATACAAGTGAAATAAATCTAAAGTGACAATATCTACCACCACAATGTGAATAAATTGTGACTATAGTGAACAAATAAATATAATGCAGCAGCTCTACACCCTTAGAGTGGACTGCCCAGGTCCAAAATGTAATGTGTCGTCTTCCAGGTAAGGGGAGCGCTGCAGATCTCAGATGTGGTATGTGGAGAAGTAAGAAAAATATAATGGTGCAGACAATAAAGTCACACTCACATATTTCTTCTGAAAATAGAAGGCATATCAGAGACTCATCTCTCTCTCTGAAATGGAGCCCTTTGCAAGGAAGCTCTGACCGATGTCTGTATGTGGATGTTGGATTTTGAATGGTAAGCTGTGTGTGTGGTAATACGTTTTACCTCCCTCCCAGGGATAGGGATAAGAAAGAAAGAATGCACAATCCACTCACATTTTCAAATGTGTAATTTCAAATTTCATGATGATTCCAGAAGAAGCCATAGCGAAATGCGTAGAATCTGACACTTTGGGAACCACTGAGTGCTGACGCGGAGGGTCCTGGCAGATTGCAGAAGCCGAGCATCCTTAGTAGCTTCTTCCGCCCTTACTCGAGTCGTCACAGGAAGTGACGTCGGCGTGACGTACGCGGAAGCGCACGAGGCAGCAGTAGCAGATGGCGTACACCCCATGTGTACCAGCGGTTCTCTCCATTGTACGATTACACATTTGAAAATGTGAGTGGATAATAATTTGTTTTAATAGATGTAATAGACCTAATTTCTACATACTATATAATTGTGCGTTCTTTCTTTCTTTCTTATCTTTATCCCTGAGAGGGAGGTAATAGGTATTACCACACACAGCTTACCGTTCAAGATCCAACATCCACATACAGCCATCGGTCAGAGACTCCTTGCAAAGGGCTCCTATCAGAGAGAGATCAGTCTCTGATATGCCTTCTATTTTCAGAAGAAATATGTGAGTGGGACTGACACATTATTGTTTTGGATACACCTTGACTTTATTGTCTGCACCATTATATTTTTCTTCTCCACATATCACATCTGAGATCTGCAGCGCTCCCCTTACCTGGAAGACGACACAATGAATCAATGCCTTAAGCATCCTTTCTCTGCCTGAAGAGTGTTAAGATTGTGCACTTATTTAGCTATTGACTCTTTTAAAGTATGTAAGAGCAAACGGGTATTTGACCTGAAGTTGATGCTCGTCCACTTCATATTACTGTAGGTAGATTTGCATTAAATTTGCTCTCTTGCCTTACTAAGAACGGTCATTGGAAACGGTCATTGGAGCAGTTAGCAGATGAATAACATATTGAAGTATTATAATAGAATGTCTGTTAACCTCTTCAGAAATGAAGATCAGATGTAAGACACTCAAATAACAAACGGTCAAACTCTCTAAAATCAACTACTGCTGCTATTGACTTTCATAAAACATTAAAATAAATTCTATTTGATTTGTTCATGCTGTAACAGCAAAAAATACTATCGAAAGAATGAACTGACATGTTAAAATATTGCATAAGCAACAAAGTGGTTATTTTAAAGTCTCCATCTTTAATTGCTGCAGCTAAACATGAAGCTGGGCATGTCTGAGCATAATCACTTATTAACTCTAACTGTCCATGAAATGTCTGTAAATTGAATGTATAACCTCTGTTCAGTTAATTCACCTTATGTTACCACTTACCGTTCCTTTATAGATTGTAAGCTCCTTGAGGTAGAATCCTTCTTACCTACTGTAGCAATGTATGTTAATGTTTGTTATTTTAAGTTTTTTGTTCTCCAACCATATTGTACTGCACTATGTTGGCACGTTATAAATAAATGATAATAATAAATAATAATAGGACAGTGAAATATGTTGAGCGGGTTTTTTTTCTTCCTTTCTCTGGGAGGGTTCATCTCAAACACAAGGTTAGTGAAATCAGGTCATAGGGGACATATTATGTTGCACTTCCCACCGCACAGCATTGGCATGGTGGTTAGTGACTGTAAAGAAAAGTCCTGGATCAAATTAACTTCCCCCTCCAGCAGACCGTAGATGATGTTTGTGTGGTAGTGTAGTGTTTACAAGCCCACATTATGCATGACTTCTACTGAGGCATTGGTGTTGACAGTTGCTCCTTCATTTGAATCTTGCAAACAGCGTAGAGCGGGTTTTGAAAACAAAACAAAGCAATCAAAAACTTCAAACCAAATAACCATTTACAGAAGGTAACAGTTTAAGGCATTGGTCGAAGTACACAAAGTACAACTACTTTTATTTTAACATCTAAACTTCCCATTCTTTTTGCAGTATGGTCAATGGATTTTTAATGGCTATCGCCTTGTCTGTTTGCGTAACATAGACGTAGCAGACGTTATTACGCTTGTTAATGCAATGTGTTAACTCTGGCTAGCTATTTAACAGTAGTGCTAGTGAAAACCATGGAGAGAACATGTGATATTTACGGTGTTATTTTGTAACCTAACTCTGTGCCCAGGACATACTTGAAAACGAGAGGTACAGCTGAACCCCGTTATAACACGGCCCTTTGGGTCCACGGAATGAGACCGCGTTATAACCGGTAACGCGTAAATTTTGCCGCGCAAGGACTTACCGGCATCTACATTTCTTTCCTCTCTGCGGCTCTGGGTGCTCTCCCCTGCCTTAGATAGGAGAGAAATGCAGATGCCGGTAAGTCCTCGCCCGGCGAAAGGAGGTGTTTTTAAATCGGGAGCCATGTTTAGACCACATTATAAGCGAATCTGCATTTTTAGCGGATCGCGCTATAACAGGGTTGAGCTGTAACTCTCAATGTATTACTTCCTGGTAAAACATGTTATAAATAAATACACTTAAAAGAAAAGCGCAATTCCAATAGGGCAGTAAGCTTTATAGAAAAATGATTTAAAGAATGATGTCACTGTACACTCACAAGCATACAGTAGATAACAGAATAACATCTGCTACATCTGTAATTGTAGCACAGGTATTTTAAAAGAGTTTTGTCATAATGTTTAAAAGGATGTCCTCTTGTAGCACATATATTACATTTTTATGGCACTTCAACCACTGTCAACAATCTACCTAACTAGCCTTTGAAGTTTGCATTTTGTACAGCTGACCTTGATTTTTTTATATTCTAGCACTCCATAAACATCTTTTGTTTTAGGCTTTTGGGAAATATACAAAAAATATCTTTAGTTTGTAGGCCTCCGTGGAATGTAGAACAAATATGCCTGTCTGCCCATCACAGAGCTGCAAGTGTCCCTTTCTTGTAATTGTACAGTATGATTTATACATGTAACGTTGGCAAAAAAGAGCACTGATTAGTTCATCATTAGTAAAAGATGTTTTCTAAACTTTTTGGGGGGGAAAGTGCACTGCTTAGCACAGGGGTTCTCAACTCCAGTCCTCAAGCCCCCCGAACAGGTCAGGTTTTCAGGATATCCCAGTTTTAGCACAGGTGGCTCAACCAGTCCCTGCTTCATCACAAGCTCTGATTGAATCACCTGCGCTGAAGCAGGGACTGATTGAGCCACCTGTGCTGAAGCTGGGATATTCTGAAAACTTTAAGAGCAACTGTGTAGAACCGTAGCACAACCAGAACTGGTAGAAAAATAACGATCAAAAGGGCAACTCCCATAAAAAAAGAATTTATTAGCTGGTGGATGCTGACGGGTAAGAAAAACGTACCTACACGTTTCGCGCTCAAGTGCTGGTTATGCTCCGTTTCTACACAGTTGCTCTACAATGGATGCTGCACACCGTGGATTTGTCGGACCGCTGAGAGGTTGAACAACAGGTAATGGACATTAGCCTTTATAACAGTTGCCCCTCTCACTAATTACCTTTGTATATATGCTGAAGGGAGGTTGCTTCTTGCGCTGCAATCTGTGGTCACCCGAGGGATACCATTAGGCGCATATTCCTCCCTAGCATACAGATATATGGACTTTATATTATGGATAATCCAAGGCAATCCGGACATTAAATGACTCGGTCTTCAAAAGTTTTTCAGAGTGCATATGTGTTTTGAGCAGCCCTGGCTTAACATACCATTTTGCTACTATAACTCCCCTAAGGCCGCGCTTATAGCGCTAGCGACGTGACCGATGACGTCACAATTATAATTTAACTTTCAGCGATGTCGCTAGCGACGGTGTCATTGATTGGTTCAGAGACGGTCACATGTAGCGACAGCCTCTGAAAAATCAAATTTACCCGGCTTCCAAATTTTTGGTCGCTCTGTCGCCCGTCGTGCTTACTATAAGCGCTCGCAACGAAGTCAATTGTTTTGTTTTGGAGCGACGTTGCGTCACCGTCGCAGGCACTATAAGCGCAGCCTTATCCTTCATTTTATGAATACTGTTTTTTTAGGTATTTGGGAATTAATATTGTAAAGGAGATGCGAGTTTATAGTAACAAGTATTATAGGCTAAAGCAGTAAAATTCAGGGCATTATTGAAAACCCTGCTCTCTGATTGGTTAAAATTCCGGGCATTATCCAATAAGTAATGCCCGCAATTTAGCAGTTTACAAAGTGCAGTTTTCAATGAGTTTATTTCCAGCCAATCAGCTTTCAGAACAGCTGAGACAGGGCAGGGGATTGGTTTGAATTAAGTAAAAGCTCTGAGACATGGCAGGGGATTGGACAAAAAGTTTCAGCCACGGTTTGACTCCTCCCCCTCCCGAGCAGCCAGATTTTCTGAGCAGATTCAGTTGTATTGGTGGGGGGGGGGGGGGGAATGGGAGAGAGAGACTGCAAAGAAGTAAGTGTGTTGTGCAGTGTTGTGTGTGTGTAGAGCTGGGGGGGAGAGTGCAAAGTTTAGTAAGTGGCTGCATTTTTTATTGTGGCTGCAGTGTGTGTGTTGTGCTGTTGTATGTGTAGCAGCAGTTTGTGTGAGTGTAGAGCCGATTGTGTGTGTGTGTGTCAGTAGCAGTGTTTATGGGTGTAGCATGTGTGTGTAGCAGCAGAGTTTGTGTGTAGAGCTGTAGGTGCTGTGTTGTGTATCTAGAGCTCCAGTGTGTGTGTGTGTGTGTAGAGGCACTGTGTTGTGTGTGGTGTGCTGTTTTGTGTGTGTGTGTGTAGCAGCAGTTTGTGTGTGAGCTGCTGTGTGTGTGTGTGTGTGTGTGTGTGTGTGTGTGTGTGTGTGTGTGTGTGTGTGTGTGTGTGTGTGTGTGTGTGTGTGTTCACAGAGGGGGCGGCAGTGTGTGGATATAGATATCTGCAGTGTAAGCGTATATAGAGGTGGTTTCATGTATTTACCATTTTATTTTAATAAAAAAATCTATTTAACTATACAAAAGTGTCTATTATTTATTAAATAAACCTACATTTAGCCTATAATAGTAATAATCCCCTCAGAACAGGGCATTACTGGCCAATAATGCCCTGGCTGGGTTAAAGTCCCTCAGCTTCGCCTCGGGCCTTCAACTCTTCCAGCCAGGGCATTATTGGCCAGTAATGCCCTGTTCTTCAGGGATTATTACTTAAATATACAATGATGAGAATCACAGACACATCATATTATAATTTTTTTGCGGCAAGTTTATTGATTTCTGAGCATACATATTTCCATAAGCAAATGCATACAATTAAGGCCTCGGCCATGTTTACCGCTTGCTTGCTGAAGCGTGCTCCCGTTCAGCACTGACCCCCTACAGCCGCAATTAGAGCGGCTTTAGTAGGGGCTCAACTGCGCTTCCGCGCGCTTGCGGAAGCGCAGGTCTTAGGGGAATTTAAAATTCCCCCGCTTGCCGGCGCTAACAGGCCGGTTACGTGAGCGGTTCGCCCAATGAGCAACCGCAAGGCCAGGGAAGGCACCCGCTTTCCCTGTGCCTCAGCGCGCTTCAGCACGCCAGCAGGGAGCCTGGCCGAGGCCTAACAGAGTGAACCTTGATGGTGACACCATACTGAAGTATAACCGATTTTCAAGAGAGGTAGACAGATACTACATGTATCTTAGTATGTGGTGATATATCACTACTGTACATATAAGTGCCATTCTTAATGTATGCCACATTGCTATATTCTAAAATATGATCGCATTCCGTTTCCTAATATAATGTGCAAACTTATTTAACCTAGGTTAAAGTGTGTTTGGCACAAACGATATGGAATATCTTTGTCTCGCGATAATGCTCTTGTATACAGCACCTTCCACTGAAGTGATTACATCAGAAATGAATAGAGTTGGGTTGTGCATTGTTGCGGTTTTTATCTCTCTTGTTCCTTACTTGTGTGAATTAAGTGTAATATGTATGAATATAGGACAAAGTTTTCCATAAAATAATCAGTTGTTGACGACTGTGGTACTGTAAAGGAACGGCTAAATCTGTTTTTGGGCAAGTCCACCAATAAAAAAAAGCAATGTTTACAGTTTAAAACATACCGTTATTTTATCTTCATTAGTAGCAAACGGGGTTTTAGATTTTGGATACAATAGTGAGGTCAGTGGAATTCACAATAAAATCTAAGGAACTACAGTATACCTCCATTTTAGTATGTGTGTAAAAATATAACAAGGTACTGAAACATTTATGCAGAAGAAAAAGGAGTAGCATTTAAAAATTAAACGAATGAGTTAATGGCCCAAACTATTTATTCTGACATCACTACAGTATATAAATAGCCTTTGAGAATCTGGTTCATAGGTTATTACATTTTGGAAACCCTAGCTAGCCAAGAAAAAACACAAAAAAATCAGAAATGAAGAAGCACGCTTTGTTTTAAGTAGAGAATATTCAGTTGATGCGGTCACCTCATCCTTTCCTTCTGCTGCTGGCTTTGTCAGCACTAAAGGAGTTTAAATGCATAAACAACAACAACAACAACGTTATGTTTTCTAATAATATTTATTTCAATAAAATAAGCTGTTTGACATATACTTTTGTGTCTAATGCTCAATGTATGGAGGTGGCACCGACACTGTCTTCCTACAAGGACAATACCTTTGCGACATCCTTTTCCCGTTTCTACATTTTAAGGTGCCTCCAAATTGTCAAGTATCTGCGTTTGGCTGAATTATGCTTTAATCATTGTATATGTATGTTCACTATTACTGAACAATAGCAACTTGACTGAACTGCACTGAGTTTAAGCATCTCCACTGAACTGTCTGTACTATGCTGTGCACTAACTCTTGTGTATGTATTTTTTTTTGGTCAGTATTAGAAATCTGCTTTTGTACAGTACTTTGACATCAGGGATCCCCCCTAGTGAATTCTGTCACAGAAAAAAGAGAATCATCAATATCACAGTTAAAGTTGACTTTTCAAAGCTAATAGTATCTCATTTGGGGGCTCAAAATTAATACATTTTCTTTGATAGCGGGTGAGTTTTTAAACATCAAACAATGAATTGGCCAGGGTGCAGTAAAATATTTAGATCTATTGACTGCGCCTCAGAAGGGTAGAAGGCGAAACACTAGTGGTTTGATGTTTATAAATTCTCAGTACCTTAATCTACAGACCTTAATATGGTCTTTAATCAGTGTGCAGGCTGATATCACTAAGGTCTACTTAACATATGCTTTTCCCAACACATTAACTCTGGGTCATTTAGTAAGGTTATGTTTCTGAAATGAGTATGGTTAGCACTTAGTTAGTATTGTTACTAATGCTGACCAGTCTGACAAGGGCCCCTGGAATATGCTTTTGTTCTAGTATTGCTGAAAAGAAATAAAAAGTACATGTTCAGAGCCCACGCCATCATAAAAGTTGCATTATATTGAATGTGTGTTTGGCAGCCACAGCTATTGACAGAAATTCTTTTAGGTCAGTGGGGGAATATAAATCCCTAATTACAATTATATACTAAAGCAATAAAGTGTACCTAACAGAAGATGAGCTATGCAGAGGTTGAGAGGTCTTTTAAGGAGACTTTGTTCAAAGAAAACTATACATTGCTGTACGTGTACAGTAGTTACCGTGATTATG
Source organism: Ascaphus truei (assembly GCF_040206685.1). NCBI lineage: Eukaryota > Metazoa > Chordata > Amphibia > Anura > Ascaphidae > Ascaphus > Ascaphus truei. Next base: position 129,698,054 of record NC_134483.1, read on the forward strand.
GTTAACTCTTTGAATGAGCATAAAAAACACTTTCTCAGGTCCAGTTTTTACCATTTATAAGGCTAACAATATATGGTTTAGCACACATGAAGAAGAGACTTGTGTGGTTTCCAAAGCTCTGTACACTATATAATTTTGCCAATGAAGAGATCGCATGCTGATCTACCAAACGGTAGCACGACCTGCAACAAATCTATACTCTAATCAGGAAATTAACACATTTAATTTTTTTATACAACACATTATTGTTTTAGATTTTCATTTCAATTTATTTTCCAAACTAGGGAGTCTCGCAATACATCATCAAGCCATTTTTTTATTCTGTGATTTATTTGCCTGCTTATTCGGGTGTATCTACTGATGTTGCTGTTATTAACTTGTTCCTGAGCTTGGAATAGGAAACACCTCCCCACTTAGCCTTTTTTATTGATTTATTTTTTGCATTTTCTACATTCACTCATATTCATTTTAAGTCACTGAAACTGCTTTGAATGGCTCTTCATTGGATGTAAACAGAAAAGGTAGAAAGTTAAGTGTTTTTCCCCGTTACGTTAAGATTTTCTCTGTCGAATTTTAGAATGTGTAGGAACCCTGTAAAAAGAGTGCTCTCAAGTTTAGGAAAATCTACAATCATCTTCCTGTTTTGCCATTAGGTGGCGCTGTGGCATCAAAAGCGTCCACTTCCACAATAACCCTGTGTTCACTTTGCTTTAACATGTAGATTAGCTCAAATTCTCCAGACTTTGCACAAATACTGTTAATTTTCCTCCCATATGCTCATTGCATAGAATCCGTAATCGCGAAGACTGGTATGTACAGTATGTAGTTCCAAACATAATATGTTGTGAGAACTTTACCAGACTATGAGAGGTAATTACACAGTAGGGTGTGCCATCCTCGGACTACAGTAGTACATGTTATTTATTTTCTAGCTTTCATATTCGTTTGATCCTAAATGCAGCAGATCCGTCATTTTATTACAATCCTGGTTACAATAGTATGTGGGTTAATACTGACATAACGCATACAACATTCTTAGTGTATTTGCTTAACCGAGAGCAACTGTACCTACTGCACATAGTGGGATAGTAAAACATTCATGTCTTTACACTTTGATGGGGAGTGTTATTGCTAACAGCATACAATGAGCTAATCTATAATTAGTTAGCACCACTAATTACTATGTTTCTGTTCCGTTTTGACTTTTCTATGTTATCAGCAGTGTATATGTTACAATATACAACCATGCTACAGTAAAACCATCATATTTGAATGCACAAGACTGAACCTTGGTCACGTCAACTCAAATGACTTAAATGTGTTCTTACCTGACGTGGTAAAAGGGTACAGTATACGTATGCAGCCAGAAATCCATAGTAAAGTATAATATTGGTAGTTTAGGACCTACTGAAATGGGTTTACCGTGACCTGGTTGTAGGCTTAAAATATTTTGGCCAAAGTATTGAACTAAATTACCTATATTTATGAAGAAAGAAGATAGATAAAACACACAGATTGTAAGCTCTTCAGGGCAACGACTCCTTTTCCTATTTTGTGTCTGAAGGGCTTGTTCCCATTGTGTTATAATATTATGTCACGTGTATTGTAAAGCGCTATATACCTGGATAGCGCTATATAAATAAATAAAGATATGCATGTCAACGCTAACCAGTTTTCTGTCCCCGATTTGTAGTCTGTCTCCCTGGCTGATAGCGGGTTATTCATTAAACTGAGATTCCATGGGGCATTATCGCATTTCTTTTAATTACCCTCTAGACTTCAGTCGTGTCTCAGTACATTTTCTTAATGCTGCATTTTTCTTGTCCCGGACCCTGCAAATCCCACTAATTTCAGTCCGTGAAGGTTGATATCTCTGCATTTGACACCACATTTCTGGGCTGTAAATGTTCAGTTCGAACCAGTTAGTATAGTGCTAGTTTCAATGCAACTTCATCTTGGAGATTTCGAATAAAGGGCTCTATGTTTTAACCCTGCTCAAGACCTCATCACATATACAAATCTTGCTAATCGAGTTTCCCACATGTCACAGACCGTTAATCAAAGAGGTTTATACATCACCTCAAATCTCACCTCAGTTTTGACACAGGAAAAAAAAAAAAAGGGATCAAGTGATATACTGTACATATTGTTATAATATGTACGTCATGTAACTACGTAACTCTTCCTATTTATACTTTTCAATGCGCAAGGTGACACACACATAGCAAAACTGGAATAAAGTACATTGATACATAGACCGTGTGTTACATTTTTTTCCCAGAACTGCCTTGATACATTCTGTAGACACAAATATTTGACACATTACATCAGACCTAGCACCCAAACGGTTTTGCTGTTTGCTGTTTTGCTTCTAATCTTACAGTAAAAATAATGGAATGTTAAATGATGGCCTTTTTCTGTTTAAATGCTTTTATAGCAAATACATTTAAACAAATTTGAGACTAATTACCTAGCATCCACTCCTGTGACATTATCCCTTTAATAGGAAGCAGGGAAAAGTAATGAGGTTATTGGACAATGCACTGACTGCTGAAATAACTCACTTTGCCCTTCCTGGTGTGGCAACAATGCATACAAATACAGTCCAATGTATCTGCTGCTGAACTTCGGCAAATACATGTATTTGCTGTAGCTCAGCAAATTTGGTGCAGTGGTTTGTACCTCGACAGGCTTGTTCTGCTGGTTGGGTAAGCTGGAACACTGCAAACCACGGTCACAAGTAAGTTAACTCAAAAGTATCCATATTACTTCCGTAACCATACTGGAAGCGTTTATGCTTTGAGTTGAGAAGCATCCTGTTTCCTGTGCCAGAAGTGACATCAACAACTTCAAAATGGCTTCCTCCTTACTGGCAATTTCAAATTATTTTACTTCTTGATCTATTCTTCTAAAAAGTAATAATCAATCATGTAAAGGCTTTTTTTTCTACCAAACTGTGGTAGTATTTATTAAAGGTCCAGCTTGCTCCTACGCACATTGTATGCATGTTGTGGTATTCCAGTTTTGGCCTGGTTGGCAGGGTTCAGTGATATAAACATCAGTATGCAAGTTAGTCAAAAGATCTCTAGTGAATTTCTCTTCCCCACTGATTTCAGTCCAACAGAAGATGCTTTCTCTTTTTAACATTCTCTGCCTGCACTCTGAATTAGAGATTTATTTGCAACGAAAAATCAATTAGTCCTAAATTTATTCATGGATTTCAGGCCCAGCGATCAATGCAAGTCCACTCAGTGGACTCAAGGGGACCCAATTCATCCCATTTAATGTGTCTGAAGGGGAATTACCATTGATGCTTCTTCTTATTTTTCCTCTCCCCTTTAGGTCAGAGATCAGATCTCACTGTCATGGACTGCAGCAACTAGGAATGACTTCACCTTGCAGCTACCCAAACTACACCCAGAAAAAATTTCAATGGAAGGACTCCTGGGAGGGCCAGAGTTTACAATATGCCAGGTTAGGCTCTGAAGAAGTTGCAGTGTTGTACAATGCATTTGTGATCACATTAAGCAGATGTCATAAGTTATTCACAGGAACTGATCTCAGAAAGGTGTTCATCTGCAGTTACTAATTAAAATGCAATTAAACAAATGTAGATCTACTGTTCTTTAATCTAGCAGATTGTTTTTAATATATAATAGGTGCATGCGCTCAACAAAGATTTGTGGAGTATTTTTACATTACATGCCTTTTTTTTTCATGAAGGGAATACAGTAAGTGTGTTTCTACGCTATACTATCACAATGTCTGTATCCTACACTAATTATGTAAAACTGCCTGGTAGTGACAAGGAAATGTACATGAACAAAGTGTCTCGGGAAAATAGATAAACTAGTTAATTGGAAATAGGATGTAGGCATGGAGAAGAAGGCCTTTGTGCTGTTTGGCTCTAAAAAGATAACTTAGGGGTGTTAAAGAGAGTATTAAATAAGAGAACCCAAAGTAGTTGTGACCAGGGCCACCAACAGCTTTCCCGGGGGCCCAGGACTAGAGTTTCTAACAGGGGCCCTCACTCACACATCTCTTTGCTCTCTCACCCCATCTTTCTCTCCGCCTTCTCACATTCATTCCTGCTTCTCAAACTCCCCCCTCTCATCCTATACGTCCCCCCATCTATTTCTCTACCCTCCTCTGTCTCTCCCTTCTTTTCCTCCCCCCCTCTTTCACAATCCCCTCACTTTTCCCTCTCTTACATCCCCTCTTTTGCTTTCACTTACTCTCCCCCCTCTCTCATCCTCCTCTCACTCAATCCCCCCTCTCTCAAATCCCACCACCGCTCACACCCAATGCCCCTTTTACACTCAGCCCCCCCTCCTCTCCTCACCCAATGCCCCCGCCTCACACTAAATTCCCCCCTCTTTTCCTCACACTCAATCTCCCCTCCTCACTCAATTCCCCTCCCCCCACACTCAATTCCCCCCTCCCCACACAATTCCCCCCTTCCCTCCCCACACTCAATTCCTCCCCCTCCTCTCCACACTCCATGCCCCCTCCCCTCCTCACACTCTATTCCCCCCATCCCCTCCTCACACTCTATTCCCCCCATCCCCTCCTCACACTCTATTCCCCCCATTCCCCTCTCCCCATCTCGCACGCAATACGCACACTCCTTCCCCCCCCCCCCTCCCGCCAATCCCTCGGGCGGATGCAGCATTTGGGCCCGACTTCCAGCACATGGGGGGTGGGGCTTGATGTGAATGCCGGGCTGCAGCTGGGGAGAGCTGCGGCCCGGCAGCCAACAGAAGACCAGCAGCCGCCGGACCCGGGACAGTTGTCCAGCTCTCCCTCCCTTTCAGTGGCCCTGGTTGTAACACATACAGTAGGAATCAATGTCTATTACAGCTGTATATTCATAATATAGTCATAGTCAAGAACAGCGGTGCGCAAACTGGGGGGTGCGACCCCCAGGGGGGCGCGAGACTGAGTGCGAGGGGGCGCGGGGTTTTAAAGGGGCCCTGCGCGCTTCCCGAAGACACTTAAATTAAGTGCGATGGCAACGTGACGTCATGACGCCGGAGCGGGGGTGAGAGGGGGCGCGGAGGTGAGGGGACCGCCGGCAGGGGGTCACAGGGAAAAAAGTTTGCGCCCCCCTGGTCTAGAATACCCCAAAAAAGACAAAAAGAAAAAAAGCGTTTTTTGCATTCTCTACTAATGTGTGTATATATATATATATATATATATATATATATATATATATATACACAGTATATGTGTGTATATATATATATATATATATATATACAGTATGTGTGTGTATATATATATATATATATACATATATACAGTGTGTGTGTATATATATAATATATATATATATATATATATATATATATATACAGTATGTGTGTGTATATATATATGTGTGTGTACAGTAGAGGCAACGTTTATTCTAACATTTGCTGTAAACTAGCCGGGTTACATTCTGGGTATGTGCTGGGTATGTTCTCGGCTAGTTTGAGGCACGTTTAAGGCATTTCTGCATTGACTAACGACCCATAGGATTAACACAGCAGGGATCCCTGGCAGTCCAATTCAGTTTGAATGGGACTGCCAGGGACCCCCGCTGTTAATCTGATAGGCCATTAATCAATGCAGAAATGCTCGGGCTAGTTTAAGGAAAGTTTAAGGCATGTATTCAGAATGTACCTGGGTATACCTGGGTCTTTTGGGGAATTGCCAATGGTTTTTGTTACAATAATCGCTGCCTCTACTGTATGTATATATACACACATACTTGTAGAGAATGCAAGATGCACACTTTTTCTTTTTTGGAGTAATCCCATCAAAGTCAAATGTAATGCTCAGCCTCGACAAATTGAAAAGAAATTAGCACGTACTGGAAGTTAAACTGTAAACATCACTTCTAACAAATAAAGAATTTAACTTGTCTGAATGAATGACACTTTCATATAATATATACTGTAGAATCTAGCCTGCGTTCTATCTCACACAAAGTAAGTTGTTGTGCAGCTCAACTTTTGCTTGATTTAATTTTTTTAAATGATTTTCTATGAGACTATAGAAAATATGGAGTTCAAGCTTTAAATGTTCAAAATCAACTATTTTTATATCGGTCCTAATGCAATTTGGATTGAGCTACAATTTGCAATTATTATACATTGAAATTGTTTTGTCACTACAGTGTTTTTCACTTACAGTACATTTACTATTTTGTTTTAATAAACTGATTTTACGGCACATGTACTGTGAAAATGTACACTTCTACTCTCGTAAGATTGGTCATTCCAAAAATGAATTATGTCACATTTCTAAGAGTGTGGTTGCTGAATTTCTGTGCAAGTGTCCTACAAGAACAGACAGGGAAATCATCTCTTGTGTTGTCTCATTTAATTTGTCATTTTAGATCAAATTTCAGTTACTTCATCTGCCACTGTGTAGAGAGCATCAACAATAGACCCACATTAATAGCTTGTCTGCATTTAAGGTGCAAAGGAGTAAATTACAGAAAAATAAAGCAAACTGTTTGATGTGAATATGAAACAAATGACTGGAAAGTGACACTGATGAAAGCAAGGAAGGCATTTAGAACACGTTTAATGTATTACGTTGACTGAGAAATTGCCATTTATTTTGTATCTATATATTGTCACTGTGTTTTTCTGGCTACGTTAAAGAAACATACTGATTCCCTACACATGGGGTGGCCGACTCCAGTCCTCAAGGGCCACCAACAGGTCTGCTTTTAAGGATATCCCTGCTTCAGCACACAGATGGCTCAATCAGTGACCGAGCCACCTGTGCTGAAGCAGGGATATCCTGAGAACCTGACCTGTTGGTGGATCTTGAGGACGGGAGTTAGCCACCCCTGCCCTACACAGTGTTGCTCACAGAGCAGAAAGCTAAATCTGAACAAATAAATAAGTGTTCTTTAGATGCACTTAATTCTATTGTACTTGATGGATACCTAACCAAACGTCTACCTTTTAACGGAGATATGTGTAATACTTGTGTGTTCGGCCGCGCTTATAGTCCTTGCTACGGCGACGATGACGTCACGCTGTGGTCGCTGAAAAAATCGAATTGACTTCCAGCGATCGCAACCAAGCCGTCGCTCCGTCGCGCCGCTCCTACTATAAGCGCACACGACATATTCAATACATTTGTTTGACGCTCTGTCGTCGGGATTATAAGCGTGGCCTTGGAATCGTTTATTTCAGTGGCAGAGAATATAGTACTACTGTACATCGAGCTGCAATGCATTACAATTATTTCAGTGGCAGAGAATATAGTACTACATCGAGCTGCAATGCATTACAATTATTTCAGGCATGGGAGATGTTAAAATACTTTGTGCCAGTTTTGTCTCTGTGAGTAATGTGGCGATTGCCTAAATAGCGGAGCTACAAAATGCTACATTATTATGGAAATGATCAAGTTCTGTGTTTTATGCCATATTAAAAATAATATACCCAGGCTAGCATAGATCAATTTAAAGGTGAGTTGAATGCTGTTGTTTAGTGCACACTGACGGACAGAATAGGACATCTGTGGTAAGCTGTGATGCACACCTTTCCTTAGCTTGATAAATACTCCTCTTAAATGCTTTCGTTTTATGCTCCAACCACGAAAACATATATTTAACTCTTCCTGGGCTAGTTTAATACTACAATCTCATTTTACTGAGTCTACAGTTGGACGGCGTTTATTGATAAAAGTCTGCCTGTGGATTGTTTTATCCCGAATCATTGATTAAAGTGAGAAACAAAGTAATTAATATATTCATAAAAGCCCACAAGGGCACGAGTAGGAGTATTGCACAGATCTTGCATGCTTCCCAATTTGCTTCCTGCTGTGAAGAGACACCATGGGAGTGTTAAAAGTCCAATCTTTTTCTATATTGGGAGAAGGGATGACTGAGTTTTGACCTTGGGAAATTCATCCCTATACTTGGTGAATTAAATATTAGATTGTACACTCTTTAGCCAGCGCTACAGTATATAGAGCTGCAACAGCTTAGATTTTTACTCAACCAGTTGAGTTGAATAATAAAAAAAAAGATACAAATTGAGTTAATAATATCAATGTAATTTTTTTTAAACCAAATTGTACTTAGGTGAGAATTCTGGCACAGTTGAAACATTCGTTCCTTATCTGACTATATGATAATACTGTCAAGAATATTTTCTATATATTTTTTATGTATATTTAAACAGAAGTGATTTTCATGATGTAAATATCCCTAGAATATAATTATACAACCTGATGTTTGAATGGCTGTATGGTATAATTGTAACAATTAAGTCAGGGCAATACCTTGTCATTAATTCTAAAGTATTTTTTTTTTAATTTTTACGCATAATGTCTCTTTGAAAGAAATAGAAATAGAAAGAAAATGGCAAAAATATATATAATCAGACGATTACATTTCCTTTCATTTTCGAAATGGAATTATTCATTGATTTGAATCTGTGTCATAGTAAAACAGCCATGCACCAGTCAATGTTTGCAGTTTGCATCCAGTGAACATGACACTTCTAGTTGTTTCATCTACATGGTCAAATGCCTTCGTCAAGACTGAGCTGCGATGACAAATGAAATGTACTTTTGAATCAAGTTTATTTGTGGTGTGGGAAATCCGGCAAGCTCAGAGGTTGATTGTGACGTATTTGTCATTTTTCTGCTTAGTGTTATATACACTACCACTAGGTAATTTTTACAGTTCATCCAAGCATGTACTACTTCCTTTCCATTACATTCATGATTTGGGTATCACATAAAACAGAAGCAGCATGTCTTGTTTGAAATTCTAACCCCTATGAAGTAAATTGTGTTTCAATCTAAGACATTATATTTTCACTACTAGAAAAAGGCCTAACATTTTTTTTGTGGAATACTTCAATAATTATAAAAAATTTTTTTTAACTATAAGTAATAAATAGTCGGTTCACCATTAAACTTCCTAGATGGTCATTTAATGCAAAAGTCTCTAAGATTATACTCTGTTAATGCGTGATCCATCGTTGCTTTTGACATGAAATGGGCTTGTCAGAACTATTTATGAACTCCAGATATAAATAATTCAAGGTAGGAAATGCTGCTACCTGGTTAAGTGATTTCTTCAAGTGAATTTCCAGAGCTCCCATCAACGTCATTTTGAAAACAGGAACATGTCTATCCCTTGGAGAAAAGTGAATGTAAAACTAATTGTATATAGTAGAGTTCTCCCATGGTTGACCTATACAATCACCTTCCTGACCTGTTATGGCCTTTTCTGTTGTTACAGTAAGTGCGCCTAAAGGAATTTGAGGGTTATTTAACTTATTTGTACTGTTGAGATTTGAAACAAAAGCAATGTTTTTGGTGTTTTTATCTAAAAAAATACAACTTTGTCTGCTTGTTAGGTTTTGAAAAAACTTAGGGGCTTATTCACTAAACTACGATATAATCAGTGCACTGCCGAGCGACTTTGCATTGTTTTTACGCACTATAAAACATGTGTCAAAACGGTATTCACTAAGAAAAAACAGCATTTTTTTAAAGTTTCGTTAAAATCAAATGCAAGATTGCACTACTTGTTTGTTTTTCTATGTTCTTTCTCAATGAAACTGTTTGTTTGTCGGCTCTTATAGGCGATCGTGGAGTTTAAATATTAATTTTAATGCTAGTGTACGGGAGCGGGGTCGCCTGAGCTGAACTGGATTGATTTCAGCATCGGGGACCCCCTGCCTCCCGAGATACAGGCCCCGTTATGTGGTGCCGGTATCCACGCATTTTTAAATCCTCTGCATCACGGCCCATGTGAGTGGGGGATTTAAATACTGCAGGTGATACTGGCACCTGTATCTCGGGAAGTAAGGGTTACCAAAGGTTGAAATAAATGCGGTTCAGCTAAGGAGACCATGCTCCCGTACACTAGTGTTTAAAAAAAATAATTACCCTAGCAGCTAGGCAGCAAGCAAGGTAATGAAGCTTCTTTAATGTGAATTTTACTAATGGTATACGGGAGCAGGGGGTCTCCTGAGCTGAACCGCATTAATTTCAGCCTCTTGGACCCCCTGCTTCCCGAGTTACAGGCTACAGTTGTTTAGGTATGGGGTGCCGGTATCTCCTGTGCGTTTAAATCTCCTGGTAACGTGACGCAGGAGATTTAAACATTGCAGGGTGATACCGGCACCCCATACCAGGACCTGTAACTCAGGAAGCTGGGAATCCTCGAGGCTAAAATTAATGCGGTTCAGCTCAGGAGACCTCCTGCTCCCGTACACTAGTATTAAAAAAAATTGAATTTGTGCTTCTTGGTTTTATTTAATTGTTTTGTATTTTTGGTTCATGGTTTTATTTAATTGTTTTGTATTTTTGTTGATTGTTTTTATTTATTTTTTTAGGTTGCCCTTGACTGTCATAGTGGCAAAGCATGGCCATTTTATATGGGCATGATGTACCACTGTGCCAATCAATTGGTTTATTGGCATTTCTATTTTTTTTTTAATGTAATATGTTTTATTTATTTAGTGGCTGTGTTTTTTAGCTCGCCCATTTATTGCCACAGTTTGAAACAATGGCCATATTGTGGCCATGGTTTAACATTGCCAATCAATGGGTAGCGGGGGTTGAGGGTGGGGGTAGTTGCCCGGGGGGAGGGGGGGGTGGTTAAGCATTCTGGGTGGGTAGCGAGGGAGGCAGGTTAACCCCTTAATTACTATAGTGGTTAATAACTGCTAAGGTGATTAAGGAGTTAGTGGCCATTGGTTTGTTTTCTATTGTAATGTTCCTGCCAAAGGAGGACAAGGGTGGGGAGGAAGACTGGGATGGCCTTCATTCTGGCAGGCGTAAGTAGAACTTTAATTAACTTTATGCTGGCTGGTTTTTAATGGGCAAACGCACTTTTATCCATATCTGGATAATATACATTTTGCCCATTACTATACTGTATGTGTTAGGGTTGGTGGAGGGGGGGTAGGTTGTATTTATGTATTGCACTTAAATGTTTTTGTTTGTTTTTTTGAATGGGGAAAAGTGCTATTAGCCATCTTTTGTTAATAGCACTTTTACATAGTTGCATAGTTACATAGTAGATGAGGTTGAAAAAAGACGTACGTCCATCAAGTTCAACCTATGCTAAATTTAGACAACAGATACTTTATTCTATATCTATACTTTATTATTGATCCAGAGGAAGGCAAACAAAAAAACCCATTAAGGGGAAAAATTAATTCCTTCCTGACTCCAAGAGTTGGCAATCGGATTAATCCCTGGATCAACATCCTTCCCATGTATACTTATTTGGTATATCCCTGTATACCTTTCCCATCTATAAAGATGACCAAGCTTTTTTTGAACAAATCTATTGTATCTGCCATCACAGTCTCCATGGGTAATGAATTCCACATTTTAACTGCCCTTACTGTAAAGAACCCTTTCCTTTGTTGCTGGTGAAATTTCCTTTCCTCCAACCTTAAGGGATGGCCCCGTGTCCTTTGTACTGCCCGTGGGATGAATAGTTCTTTTGAAAGCTCCTTGTATTGTCCCTGAATATATTTGTATATAGTTATCATATCCTCTCTTAGACGCCTCTTTTCTAATGTAAATAAATCTAATTTAGCTAGCCTCTCCTCATAAGTTAGAATGTCCATCCCCTTTATTAATTTGGTGGTTCTTCTCTACACTCTCTCTAGTTCCATAATGTCTTTTCTTAGGATTGGTGCCCAAAATTGTACTCCATATTCAAGGTGTGGTCTTACTAATGCTTTGTAAAGGGGCATAATTATGTTTACTTCCCTTCCATCCATTGCCCGTTTGATGCAAGATAAGATCTTGTTTGCCTTTGCAGCTACTGCATGACATTGGGCACTATTGCTAAGCCTGCTGTCTACAAGCACTCCTAAATCCTTCTCCATCAAGGATTCCCCCAATATATCTCCATTTAATTTGTAAGTCGCCTTTTTATTCTTGCATCCCAAATGCATAACCTTACATTTATCTGTATTAAACCTCATTTGCCATTTGCCTGCCCACGTTTCCAGTCTCTCCAAGTCCTTCTGAAGAGAAATTACATCCTGCTCTGATTCTATTACCTTACACAATTTAGTATCATCAGCAAAGATGGAGACTTTGCTCTCGATCCCAACCTCAAGGTCATTAATAAACAAGTTAAAAAGCAAGGGTCCCAGTACCGATCCTTGAGGTACTCCACTCACGACTTTAGCCCAACCTGAAAAAGTTCCATTTATGACAACCCTCTGTTGTCTGTCCTTTAACCAGTTTTCAATCCAGGTGCATATATTATTACTGAGTCCAATTTTCTTTATTTTGTACACCAACCTCTTGTGTGAAACCGTATCAAAAGCCTTTGCAAAATCTAAGTAGACCACATCAACTGCATTACCCTGGTCTAAATTCCTACTTACCTCCTCAAAGAAACAAATAAGGTTAGTTTGGCAAGATCTATCCTTCATAAATCCATGCTGACTATTACTAATAATTTTGTTTTCCATTAGGTATTCCTGAATATTATCCCGTATTAAACCTTCAAGTAGTTTCCCTACTATTGAAATCAGGCTTACTGGTCTGTAATTCCCCGGGTGTGATCTAGCTCCCTTTTTAAATATAGGCACCACATCTGCTTTACGCCAATCTTGTGGTACTGAGCCTGTGGAAATGGAGTCCTTGAATATTAAATATAATGGTTTTGCTATTACTAAGCTTAACTCCTTGAGAACTCTTGGATGTATGCCATCGGGGCCAGGTGCCTTATTTACTTTAATTTTTTCAAGTTGCTTATGAACTTCTTCCTCAGTTAACCAATTGGTCATTAATATGGAGGTTGTGGCTTCCTCCTGTGGCGCTACTATTGAACTTGATTCTTCCCTGGTAAACACAGAGGCAAAGAATTTGTTTAATACCTCTGCTTTTTCTTTATCTCCAATAATCTGCCTACCCATCTCACACTGAAAGGGTCCTATATTTTCTTTTCTCATTTTTTTGTTATTAAGGTACTTAAAGAACCTTTTAGGGTTGACCTTACTTTCTATTGCAATCCTTTTTTCATTATCCATTTTTGCTAATTTAATTGCCCTTTTGCAATTTTTGTTACATTCCTTATAATTCTGATACGATGTCTCTGTCCCTTCTGACTTAAAGAATCTAAAAGCCTTCCTCTTCTTGTCCATTTCCTCCCCTACCTGTTTATTTAGCCACATTGGTTTTGACTTATTTCTTTTATACTTATTACCCAAGGGTATACACTGATAAGTGTGCTTTTCTAACAATGTTTTAAAGACTGCCCATTTATCTTCTACATTTTTCCCTGCAAAAACATCATCCCATTGTATTACTACTAGATTAGACCTCAGTTTATTAAAATCTGCCTTTCTAAAGTTTAAGGTCTTTGTTGAACCCAAGTAATCTGTTTTTTGATAATTTATTTCAAATGAGACCATGTTATGATCACTGTTACCCAAATGTTCCAGGACTTGAATATTTGTTATTACTTCTACATTGTTTGATATGACCAAATCCAGAACTGCCCCTCTCCTGGTTGGTTCCTCAGTAATTTGGGTCATATAATTATCTTTAAGCACCCCCAAAAATCTGTTTCCTTTTGTTGTAACGCTAATCTCATTGCCCCAGTCTATGTCTGGATAATTAAAATCCCCCATTATGCAAACATGACCCAGTTTTGATGCCTTCTCCATTTGCAAATGTATTTTAGCTTCCTCAATCTCACAGATATTTGGTGGCTTATAGCATATTCCCACAAACATTTTCTTTATACTTTTACCTCCACTGCTAATTTCTATCCACAAGGTCTCTACATTTTCATCATTCCCTTCATAGACATCATCCCTTATAATAGGTTTTAGATCTGGTTTAACATATAGACATACTCCACCTCCCCTTCTATTTGTTCGATCCTTCCGAAAAAGAGAATACCCCTTTAAATTAACTGTCCAATCATGAGTTTCATCCCACCATGTTTCAGTAATGCCTATGATATCATACTGCTCCCTTGTAGCTATTAATTCAAGCTCCCCCATTTTATCTGTCAGGATTCTTGCATTAGCAAGCATGCATTTAAGTTTTTTTTCAGCCTGTACTATTATCTTATCTGCTCCTTCCTTTCTGCTCCCACTTGGTTTAGTCTTTAGAAGTTTTCTAGTATTATCTCTATTTACTATGGGTATCAAACTATGGGTTGTCAAACTTGCACTTGCCCCCATTCTACCTCCATACCACCTTGTATCCTCATCTTTTCCATTTAGTTCATTATCTGTTTCATTCCCCTCCCCCCTCCATCCTAGTTTAAAATCTCCAACCTTTTTACCTATTCTTGTTGTTGGTACAGGGGGTGGGTAAAGGTGGTAGTTACCCCAGGGTGGGTGTTTAGGCCTTGCGAAAGCGTAGTGCGAGGTGTTAACCCCTTCATTACCTTAGTGGTTACCACTGCTGAGGTAATGAAGGTGTTAACTTGTACTGCCACCCTCTCGCAAGTCCTAAACACCATTTGATTTTTATTGCACAGGATTGATACCAGAGGCCAGCAGGGATCCCTGGACAACCCTGGAGATGCAGTTCCCCCCCCCCCCCGGCCTCCGGTATCAATCCTGTGCAGTAAAACTAAAAGAAACTCCTTTTATGTATATTGCAATACCTTTAGCACCAGCCTTTAGTTGGCACCAAAATATTGCTAATTTTTATAGTACGATATGCTTATCAGATAAGCATATCTGCTTGTGACAGATCCAATGTGATCATTCGTCCTCTAATTATAGAGGTAAATAAGAATTTTAATCGGTTAGTGTTAGGACCTGCAATATTTGGTCATGCCTTGAAGTGGCTTGCAGGCTTAAAATTCTTTGGCCAAAGGGTTTAACTAAATGACCCTTTTTTCAAGAGATATATAGGTATTTCACTGTATATTTTTGTCATATTGGATGTAGCTTTGGGCTACTTTGTTTTTTGTTACATACCTTTAGCCATGCCCAGTAGCACTCCAATTGACACTTAATATATATATATATATATATATATATATATATATATATGTGATCATTTTGTTTGTTTTTTAGAGCTTACTGGGTATCTGTGTGTTTAGTGAAAATGTGTGTTTAGTAAAAATGTTGTACATGTGTTTGGTGACCCATCTTCTTGAGCCACAGTTTATGGGCAGCTCACTAGAACCAGAAATGCCAAAACGTCAGCAAACAGGTTGATGTTATGCGTAAAGCAGATGAAACAGTGGCATTTGGTCCTACTTCACCTTTTTTAGTACAATATTTCACAGTGCTTTTGATGGCAATACTGTTCATACTATGGTATCAGAAGGCAAGACATGTTATGGATTTTTTAAGATAGTTCATGAGCACATTCGGGGAATGTGTTATGTCCGAATATGTTGAGCAGGACCTACCGTACCAATCCCTTACAAGAGCAAGGTGCCTGCTTGGTTTTCTCGTTCTTAGTCCTCTGATGGGGAGGAGGCAGGCCAAATAGAGAGAAAATGCATAAATTACATGCATTTTGCTTTTTAGGATTAATACTGGAAAGATCATTTTCTTACATTCCAGAGAGATTGTCAAAAGGCAGAAATGGTTGCTTTAAAGATGGTTGAATGTGTTTAAGGAAGCCAATTACATTTTCAGGCTTTTTTCTACTCATTTAGTTCAAGTGGAATCAAACGCAGTGGTTTTTTTTGTACCCTAAAGGGGCAATGTGGAAAAAAGGGTGTGTTTGCCGAGCACGCGCATTTTAAGTGAAACTTCTTTATGTTTTGTCACTGTTTTGTCACAGAAATTGTATTTGTGATGGTGAGGTTTTTAATTAAAAATCAAAACACAATTTTAGTGACAAAACGCAAAGAAGTTTGACTTAAAACGCGCGTGCTCGGCACACACCTCTGTATAGCTATTTGCACTTATTTATTTATAAATAACTGTGAATTCTTCGTGTTTGTGTGTGTGACTGTGTGTGACTGTGTGACTGTGCGTGTGACTGTGTATGTGTACGAGTGTGACTGTGTGTGTGCCTGTTTCAGCACTGGGATCTCGGGGGCGCGGCTCTCTCACAGCCCCGGTGTTTGGTTCCTCCCTTCTTCCTACCAGTCTTGTTTGCACGCAGAGGCCCACGATGCGCATATGCAGAGGTCCATGGCCCGTGGTGCACATGCGCAGTAGCTGATGCCATTAGGGCGGTTGCAGGCTTGAAGAGTGGGGGCGCAAGTGTACATGTGTGGTCATGCGATTGTGTGTGTGTCTGTTTCAGCACCGGGATCTCGGGGGATGCGGATCTCTCACTGCCCCGGGCTGTTGGCCATTAGTGCACTTGCAGACTTGAAAAGGGGTGCCGCAAGTGTACTTGTGTGGTCATGTGCCGTAGGTGATGCCTGTTACTGCGCATGTGGAGGTGGACAAGGGCGGTACTGCGCATGTGTGGTGGGGCCTGTAACCTCCTCTTCTGCCCATGCGCTGGCTACAACCTCCATGCGGCCTCGAAGTGTGAGGTATGTGCGGGTGCGGGTGAGCCCATTAGTAGTGTGATGTCATTTCCGTCACGGATTTTCGGTACAACACAAGTGATTTTTCCTATCCAAACTCTGTATGTGCCAGCAAAGAAGTTTCACTTCAATAATTAATGGCCGTGATATGTTAAACTCTAATCCAAATCTTGGAGTGGTGCATATTATACAATCAGAGAACTATAATAATTTTACATCATTTTATATATATACACATGACGAAACGTGTGTTTTTGGAAAATGAATGGCTACTCACACACATATAGATCACACCACTCACCAAGAATATGTTAATGAAGTGGTTAGATTAATGAAGATGCCTAAATTGCCAAGTTGACAACAGGCGCTACCTATGTGCTAGATTGATGTAGTATCAAAAAAAGAGGACAACTGGAATAACCAATTAGCCTCCAAAAGAAGCACATTAATGGTGCACACCAAGTCTATTAAAACGTAACATTTAATGGTATTAAAATAATATGTGTACACTTGCTTTTTTATTTCATTAAAGTGTGTATGTTTAAAAATAAACATTAAAATGACAGGTAATGAACCATGTCCTTGTGGCCACTGTAAAGATAATAGTAAACCTTAAATTAATAAGACTGATCACATTGTGAACAGTTATTGAATCAAAGGCAATGCACATGTACTTAGATAATAAGTACTCCTCTATTACTGTTGCGGGATCTCAACAATAGTTCGAACATCCCCTGGTAAAGTAAAATCCACTATAGTCTGTGATGGCTACCTAAATATAAAAGCCATGAGTAGCATAGCGCAGCTCTAACATCACTGCATAATTTTAATGCTAATCTAATAAAGAATACACAGAAAACTGCGTGAGACATACAGTTAGGTCCGGAAATAATTGGACACTGATGCAAGTTTTTTATTTTGGCTATGTACCAAAATAAATTAAAGTTACAGTTAAATAATGAATATGGGCTTGAAGTGCAGTCTATCAGCTTTAATTTGAGGGTATTCACATCCAAATTGGAGGAAGGGTTTAGGAATTACATCTCTTTAATATGTAGCCCCCTCTTTTTCAAGGCACCAAAAGTAATTGGACAATTGACTCAAAGCTGTTTCATGGACAGGTGTAGGCTATTCCTTTGTTATTTCATCATCAATTAAGCAGGTAAAAGGTCTGGAGTTGATTCCAGGTGTGGCATTCGCATTTGGAAGCTGTTGCTGTGAACCCACAATATGCGGTCAAAGGAGCTCTCAATGCAAGTGAAACAGGGCATCCTTAGGCTGCAAAAAAAAGAAATCCGTCAGAGAGATAGCAGGAACATTAGGAGTGGCCAAATCAACAGTTTGGTACATTCTGAGAAAAAAAGAACGCACTGGTGAGCTCTGCAACACAAAAATGCCTGGGCGTCCATGGAAGACAACAGTAGTGGATGATCGTAGGATCCTTTCCATGGTAAAAAAAAAAAAAACCTTCACAACATCCAGCCAAGTGAAGAACACTCTCCAGGAGGTAGGCATATCATTATCTAAGTCTACCACACAAGGTGCAAACCATTCATAAGCCTCAAGAATAGAAAGGCCAGATTAGACTTTGCCAAACAATATCTAAAAAAGCCAGCTCAGTTCTGGAAAGCATTATTTGGACAGATGAAACTAAGATCAACCTGTACCAGAATGATGGGAAGAAAAAAGTATGGAGAATGCTTGGAATGGCTCATGATCCAAAACATACCACATCATCTTTAAAACACGGTGGAGGCAGTGTGATGGTATGGGCATGCATGGCTTACAATGGCACTGGGTCACTAGTGTTTATTGATGATGTGACAGAAGACAGAAGCAGCCGGATGAATTCTGAAGTGTATAGGGATATGTTGTCTGCTCAGATGCAGCCAAATTCAGCGAAGTTGGTTGGACGGCGCTTTATTTTACAGATGGACAATGACCCAAAACATACTGCGAAAGCAACCCAGGAGTTTTTTAAGGCAAAGACGTGGAATATTCTGCAATGGCCGAGTCAATCACTTAATCTCAACCCGATCGAGCATGCATTTCACTTGCTGAAGACAAAACTTAAGGCAGAAAGACCCACGAACAAAGAACAACTGAAGTCAGCTGCAGTAAAGGTCTGGCAAAGCATCACAAAGGAGGAAACCCAGCGTTTGGTGATGTCCATGCATTCCAGACTTCAAGCAGTCATTGCCTGCAAAGGATTCTCGACAAAGTATTAAAAATGAACATTTTATTTATGATTGTGTTAATTTGTCCAATTACATTTGAGCCCCTGAAATAAAGGGACTATGTATGAAAATGGTTGCAATTCCTAAACGTTTCATACGATATTTTTATCAACCCCTTGAATTAAAGCTGAAAGTCTGCACTTCTATTGCATCTCGGTTGTTTCATTTCAAATCCATTGTGGTGGCGTACAGAGCCAAAATTATGAAAATTGTGTCAGTGTCCAATTATTTACGGACCTCGCTGTACATGTTATATGCATACAATTGAACTAGAGTGGTTCCCCAAGTGAATATTTACAAATGGATGCTGCTATACACAGGTGAGGTATGTAACCTCTGCTAGGCTAGATCATTATAAAATCCATGCTCCTTTTGAGAAGTGAGTTTTAAGGTCAGTATTAAATAAGGTGGGTTAGCACCATTAACAGGGAAAGAGGAGGCAGGGAGGCATGGGCGAGAGCAGGTGTGTATATGGCTGGGTCCAGGATTAGGAGAGATATCCCCAGCAGTAAGGAAGAGGGAGTAGAGAGAGAGAGAGAAAGAGAGGAGGTGGGAAAAGGATGTGTGGGGTGCTTTTTTATTAAGGGGTTTAGAAGTTGTTGGGAACTGTGTGTACATAGTGATGCAGTGTATAGGCACAAGCATATGTGGAGGGAAGGAGAGGTGAAGAAATGTGGATAGGAGGAGAGTGGGGAAGTTTGAGAGAACAGAAAAGTTTACAAAGGAGTGAGGAAGCAGCAAACAGGAAAGGCAATAGGGAGGGCATAGTGAAATGCAGGTAGAGATGTCCCAGGTACAGGAGGCTATGAGGAGTAGAATGTGAAAGAGTAGATGTATAAATCAGGCCTGGTAGGGGAGTCTTTAGATGTAAAAAAAATTGTCAGAGCCTTTAGACACCTAAGTTGTCACAGTTGCAGGGTTGATGATGAAGTGCAGAGTTCAGTTCTTGTATTCTTCACCTCCAATTCAATTCGACAAACACTTCATACTGTATGTGACACTTAAAGCTGTCGTTTAAAAAAAAATGTTCATTCAGTATGTGCATCAATACAATCTGCACACTGACAAGTGATTAGCTAAGTTGACGATTGATCCGTTCTCATGTGATCAATCGCCGAAGATTCGGCTCGGGGTTCACTAAATGCATCTTAGGTCCTGTTCTACTGCACTGACAGCCAAAGTTCTGTGAGGAGGATCATGTGACCAGGCAGGCACTAGATTCAATGGTTCTTCAATGGTTCTCTGCTAGAGGGAGGGCAGGACTCAAGAATGGGATTATTTTTTTTTGAATGCTACAAGTATTTTGTCATAGTACAGAACTGATTTATTTAAAAACAAACAAACAAATAAAAAACACATGTAGGATATTGCTTGAACTGCAGCTTTAAGATGTTACACAGCCAATGTGCAGTCTCATTACACCGGATGTGCAGTCTCATTGGCTGTCCCTGGGTCAGTGACAAGCCGCTCAGCCTATCACAGAGGGATGTGCAGATATCCTTAGAGAAATATATAGATATTGACATATAGATTACCTTTATTAGGACATTAACACCTGTCACTCACCCTCTGCACCCCAGTGCCATTACAATCCCCTTCCCCAGTGTTTTCTGGGTGAGTGAGATTCTGCTCAGT